>NC_036860.1:40007979-40203723 GCF_002910315.2 Salvelinus sp. IW2-2015 | reverse complement strand
GAGAAAATTTGTCTGTTCTTGGACAGCAAAGGGAAAGACACAACACAACTCCGAGACGAAATGTTTCTGTGTGAAATGGCTTTCTGTGTACATTCGAGTCATCATGAATGCAATGAACTTGCAGCTGCAGAGGTCGGGATCATGTCATCTCTGATATGTACAGTACAGTGAAGGCATTTAAACCAAACTGACTCTGTGGGAGACGCAAGATGCGGAAAGAAAATTTGAGCCACTTTCCAGCTGCCAGACCATGAAAGGAAGCTCTCTACCAGTGCGTTCCCGAGCGCACAGTTGGCTGATAAAAATAGGTATGCTTGCCGTGACTCTTCTGACGCGATTTGCTGTTTGAATGCACGAAAAAAGTCAGTTGGAACTGCTCGGTAAACCCATTTTGCTGTTACGTGGAAAGCTCACACCAAACTCTCCAAATGGAGTTGATTGACCTCAATGCAATGATGCACTGAGGGCAAAATATGCGCAGTGGGTGCTGCGGATTCGCCCGTTTCTCCCCGACACAATGCCCCAGCTGCGCATCCAGGCTGCCTCAAACGTTGTCTATGTTTGCAGCACATACCTGTGTGAACACTGTTTTCTTTGATGAACCTGAAACAAAACATCACACAGAAGTCGACTTACTGCTGAACACCTCCACTCAATTCTGAGGATTTTCCTCAGCTACAGAGCCTTACCCCGAACATTGATGAACTTGTGGAAAAGATGGGACACCACCAAGTATCACCCTCAACCTCAAACAAGTGAACATTACTGTGCAATCACATATTTAGAGTTTTTACTCAGTTCAAGTTTAAGTTAAAGTTTAATATTTGTTTTCCCTGCATGTTACTTCTCCTTAACAAAGTGTTGTTTTTGATTAATAGATTTTTGCACTTTATTTTATTGTATTTCAATCCAATATATTTTAAAAATATTTCAGTTGAGTGATGAATAAAATTGCTATATTGTTGTTTTTCTTTGAAGTAAATTTAGCCCACTTTTGCTAAAATAGAAATTAGGCTACTGATGGTGCCTTGAATACCGGTTTCTTTCATTTAATGTTCATGTTATGGGGATTTTTATATAAAGGAAATTTGTCTTTTGTGTCTGTTGAAAATTAAAGATTACTGACAGAGCCATAAGAAAATATTGCTTTATTTATCTGATCATATTGGAATATATTTGTTAGGTTTTCAGTAGGTTCAATTAGGTTCACTAGACTATATGCGTCATTTAAAATTTTTTCAATGAACATTCGAACAGTCCGGCCCTCGGCTTGTAGCTAAATTTTTTATTTGGCCCTCCGTCCATTTGACTTTGACACCCCTGCCCTAGAGGCTTCTGATAGGCTAATTGACATAATTTGAGTCAATAGGAGGTGTACCTGTGGATGTATTTCAAGGCCTACCTTCAAATTCAGTGCCTCTTTGCTTGACATCATGGGAAAATGAAAAGAAATCAGCCAAATAAATTGTAGACCTCCACACGTCTGGTTCGTCCTTTAGGAGCAGTTTCCAAACGCCTGAAGGTACCACATTCATCTGTACAAACAATAGTACGCAAGTATAAACACCATGGGACCACGCAGCCGTTATACCGCTCAGGAAGGAGACGTGTTCTGTCTCCTAGAGATTAACGTACTTTGGTGCTAAAAGTGTGAATCAATCCCAGAACAACAGAAAAGGACCTTGTGAAGATGCTGGAGGAAACAGGTACAAAAGTATCTATATCCACAGTAAAACAAGTCCTAATCGACATAACCTGAAAGGCCGCTCAGCAAGGAAGAAGCCACTGCTCCAAAACCTCCATAAAAAGGCCAGACAACGGTTTGCAACTGCACATGGGGACAAAGATCGTACTTTTTGAAGAAATGTCCTCTGGTCTGATGAAACAAAAATTGAACTGTTTGGCCATAATGACCATTGTTATGTTTGGAGGAAAAAGGAGGAGACTTGCAAGCCGAAGAACACCATCCCAACTGTGAAGCACGGGGTGGGCAGCATCATGTTGTGGGGGTGCTTTGCTGCAGGAGGGACTGGTGCACTTCACAAAATAGATGGCATCAGGAGGATGGAAAATTATGTGGATATATTGAAGCAACATCAGTCAGGAAGTTAAAGCTTGGTCACAAATGGGTCTTCCAAATGGACAATGACCCCAAGCATACTTCCAAAGTTGTGGCAAAATGGCTTAAAACCTCTTGGCGCACAGATCCCTTTAGCGGGATCATTTTTGTAGACATCCGCTGAATTGCAGAGCGCCAAATAAATAAAAAAATACTACAACTATTTCATTTCATGAAATCACAAGTGCAATATACCAAAACACAGCTTAGCTTGTTGTTAATCTACCTGTTGTGTCAGATTTTGAAAATATGCTTTACAGTGAAAGCAATCCAAGCGTTTGTGTGAGTTTATCGATCAGTAGACAAAACATTACAAACAGCTTGCAGCAATGTAGATTGGCCACGAAAGTCAGAAAAGCAATACATTTAATCGCTTACCTTTGATGATCTTCGGATGTTTGCACTCACGAGACTCCCAGTTACACAATAAATGTTCCTTTTGTTCGATAAAGATTATTTTTATATCCAAAAACCTCCATTTGGTTGGCGCGTTATGTTCAGTAATCCACAGGCTCGTGCAGGTCATGAAGGGCAGACGAAAATTCCAAATAGTATCCGTAAAGTTCGTAGAAACATGTCAAACGTTTTTTTATTATCAATCCTCAGGTTGTTTTTAACATAAATAATCGATATTTCAACCGGACGGTAAACTATTCAATAGAAGAGAGAAAGAAAATGTCGAGCTACCACTTTTGCGCACATTAACTAATGGAAGGACATCTGGCAGTCCACTGACGCGATTTGATAAATCTCGCTTGAAATTATGTCTAAAGACTGTTCACACCCTGTGGAAGCCATTGGAAAAGGAATCTGGTTGATATCCCTTTAAATGGAGGAAAGGCAGGCAATGGAACAGGGATTTTTCAAAATAAGAGGCACTTCCTGGTTGGATTTCCTCAGGTTTTCGCCTGCAAAATCAGGTCTGCTATACTCACAGACAATATTTTGACAGTTTTGGAAACTTTAGAGTGTTTTCTATCCTAATCTGTCAATTATATGCATATTCTAGCATCCGGGCCTGAGAAATAGCCCGTTTACTTTGGGAACTTTATTTTTCCAACATAAAAATACTGCCCCCTAGCTTCAAGAGGACAACAAAGTCAAGGTATTGGAGTGGCCATCACAAAGCCCTGACCTCAATCCTATAGAAAATTTGTGGACAGAACTGAAAAAGCGTGTGCGAGCAAGGAGGCCTACAAACCTGACTCAGTTACACCAGCTCTGTCAGGAGGAATGGGATAAAATTCACCCAACTTATTGTGGGAAGCTTGTGGAAGGCTACCCAAAACGTTTGACCCAAGTGAAACAATTTAAAGGCAGTGCTACCAAATACTAATTGAGTGTATGTAAACTTTTGACCCACTGGGAATGTGATGAAAGAAATAAAAGCTGAAATAAATCATTCTCTCTACTATTATTTTGACATTTCACATATTTAAAATAAAGTGGTGATCGTAACTGACCTAAGACACAGAGTTTTACTAGGATTAAATGTCAGGAACTGTGAAAAACTGAGTTTAAATCTATTTGGCTAAGGTGTATGTAAATTTCCGACTTCAACTGTATGTGATCATTTTAACTTCTAGTTTCCAAGATGATGTTTCTGTATGCAGTGCTGTACATTTGTAGGTAAGTGAAACTTACCAGATGATGATGCATTCAAAAATGATTACGTTTTACGTTACATTTTCTTTTCATTAACTTATCTTAATTTTGTCAATAGGGGGTGCTATTTGCACTTTGTAAAAAATTTGTTCCCAAATTAAACTGCCTCGTACTCAATTCTTGCTCGTACAATATGCATATTATTATTACTATTGGATAGAAAACACTCTCTAGTTTCTAAAACCGTTTGAATTATATCTGTGAGTTAAACAGAAAATGTAAATGTATAAAAAAAAAAAAATGGAAATAGCTTATTTACATAAGTATTCAGACCCTTTACTATGAGACTCTAAATTGAGCTCGGATGCATCCTGTTTCTATTGATCATCCTTGAGACGTTTCTACAACTTGGGAGTCCACCTGAGGTAAATTCTATTGATTGGACATGATTAGGAAAGGCACACACCTGTCTGTATAAGGTCCCACAGTTGACAGTGCATGTCAGAACAAAAACCAAGCCATGAGGTATGAGGAATTGTTCGTAGAGCTCCAAGACAGGATTGTGTTGCGGCACAGATCTTAGGAAGGGTACCAAAACATTTCTGCAGCACTGAAGGTTCCCAAGAACACAGTGGCCGCCATCATTCTTAAATGGAAGAAGTTTGGAACCACCAAGACTCTTCCTAGAGCTGGCCACCCGGCCAAACTGCGTCAAACTGGCCGCACAACCGCAGACCATGTGTAACCATGCCTGTCCAGGACCTCCACATCTGGCTTCTTCGTCTGAGACCAGCCATCCGGACAGCTGATGAAACTGAATTTTTGTTCAGTATAATATTAACTAGGGAAGAATTATGCAGTGAAATTATCCAACAATTATTTTTCTTCTTCTAGGGAACAGGAGTAAAGAAATGTGATTGATTTATTTCAGCATCTCTTGAGAAAATGTGGATGTGTGTGTAGTGTTTGATACTGTTACGGAAGCAGACAGTACAGTATTTCAACCACATAAAATATGCCTTCCAAAACGAACTGAAGTCTTATCAGAAACATGTTTAGTCGTTTTCTCAGCTTTTCATTTCCTTTAAACCGGTGAAACTGATGACATTTGGACATTTTGTACAGGAAAAATATTTCAACTGTTTTGGAGTTATTGCGTTTCTCCCCAGTCTCTAAATGAAACAGACAACTTTGGTATGGTTAGATTACTAATGCCTTCATTCTATCGATGTAAGACATTCTGGTGAGCACTACTTTATTTAGTCTTCTGTGAAAAACAAGTTATGACAGAAGAGGAGCTGCATGTATTAAACTATAGTTGACAAACAAATGGCCTACCAAATTTTGGAAATTATAATATGGCCTATGAAATGTTGGAAATTATAAGCAGAAATGTGTCAAAATGATGGGTGAAAGTAGCAAGTAGTAAATTATAGTACATTATTTATACTAGGCTAAATTATTATGGTGGATATAACTGCGCAGGTGGCCTACTTTTTGAAGTGATTTGTTTTACAATCAGATGACAACATCATCACACAACACCCATGATATGCGAAACTGAGCCTGTGCAGACTGCATATCCCAGGCATGCTATCCGGGTTTCTCATAACCAGGATACAAGATTTTTCGGACTATTGTTTATCGCATGTGTAACTCCGTGTTGTTGATTTTGCCGCACTGCTTAGCCTTATCTTGGCCAGGTCGCAGTTGTTAATGAGAACTTGTTCTCAACTGGCCTACCTGGTTACGTAAAGGTGAAATATATATATTTTTTTTTAAACCCCAGCTGTGAAGCAGTTATTTGGGCTGCAATCTGAGGCGCAGTTAACTCTAAACGTATCCTCTGCAGCAGAGGTAAATCTGTGTCTTCCTTTCCTGTGCCGGTCCTCATGAGAGCCAGTTTCATTATAGAGCTTGATGGTTTTTACGACTGCACTTGAAGAAACTTTCAAAGTTCTTGAAATGCTCCTCATTGACTGACCTTCATGTCTTAAAGTAATGATGGACTGTCATTTTTCTTTGCATATTTGAGCTGTTCTTGCCATCATATGGACTTTGTCTTTTACCAAACAGAGCTATCTTCTGTGTAACACACCTTGTCACAACATAACTGACTGGCTCAAACACATTAAGAAGGAAAGAAATTCAACAAATTAACTTTTAACAAGGCACACCTGATAATTGAAATGCATTCCAGGTGACTACCTCATGAAGCTGGTTGAGAGAATGCCAAGAGTGTGCAAAGCTGTCATCAAGGCAAATGATGGCTACTTTGATTTGTTTAACAATATTTCAGTTACTACATGATTCCATATGTGTTATTTCATAGTTTTGATGTCTTAACTATTATTCTACAATGTAGAAAATAGTAAAAATAAAGAAAAACCTTGGAATGAGTAGGTGTGTCCAAACTTTTGACTGGTACTGTAGACCAGATCATCAAAACACATTGAAAAAGCATTAGGCAGAATTAGATAGCTATCTTCCTTACGTGAGTAGAAGCGACTTGTAGGTAGTCTGCCATGTTGTAATGTCTCTACCGTCTAGTTTCCAACCTGGGGATGTAATCGTCACGTTGTATGCTTCCACCTTCCATTTAACTAGCCAATCAATAGCAGTATAACAATAAGCAGGCTGCCAATCATATTTGAGTAACATGGCATTATAGATTTGCGAGCACACAGAGATCATATCACGCAAGCACAGGTGAATTTGAAGAGAGCGCAGGCAAGTATGCCATGAGCAACGAGATGACCAATTAAGGAGACACTTAATTTATTGCTCTCAATTCCACTTTCTGGGCACACAAAATTTTTCTCTCAGCTCCTCAACATGATCCTCTGCGACATATACATTTTTTATCTGAACTCTCAACTTTCTCCAAGCACGCACAACATTATCCTCCGCGTTCTCGACATTCCTCTGTGCTTCTTTGAATTATGAGACGGAAATGACGCCACAGATGATGTCGATATTTATCCTAGGTAGATCGCTAGCTAGCAAAACGACAACCCTATTAATTAAGTATCCATTCTATTGATAAGTGATCTAGCTAACGTGGGCTAGCCAACATGCATTGCTTCTTACAGATTTTGCCACGGTCCTGCTTGCTTTACATCTGACAGATATTTAGCTACCGTAGCTATCTAGATAACGGTTTATGATAATTGCAGTTAGGTTCATTTGCTAGCTAGCTAAGCATTAATTAAACAGATTCTGTCTGTAAAACGCAGCCAGCTAGCCAGCCAACTTGACTATCAGTTGTAGCTGAAGATGCAGTGTTGTCAGACCTCGAATAATGCAAAGAAAAAATTGTATATTCATTTTTAAACAACACAATACTAATGTTTTAACTTAGGAAGAGTTCAGAAATCAATATTTGGTGGAATAACCCTGATTTTCAATCAGAACCTTCATGCGTCTTGGCATGCTCTCCACCAGTCATTCACATTGATGTTGGGTGACTTTGCGCCACTCCTGGAGCAAAGATTCAAGCAGCTCGGCTTTGTCTGATGGCTTGTGACCATCCATCTTCCTCTTGATCACATTCCAGAGGTTTTCAAAGGGGTTCAGGTCTGGAGACTGGGCTGGCCATGACAGGGTCTAGATCTGGTGGTCCTCCATCCACACCTTGATTGACCTGGCTGTGTGGCATGGAGCATTGTCCTGCTGGAAAAAACAATCCTCAGAGTTGGGGAACATTGTCAGAGCAGAAGGAAGCAAGTTTTCTTTCTTTTCAGGACAACCTCGTACGTGGCTTGATTCATGCGTCCTTCACAAAGACATATCTGCCCGATTCCAGCCTTGCTGAAGCACCCCCAGATCATCACCGATGAGTTCCACAACAATAGTTTGACAGAAAGTCTCTGGTTGTGTAAGTCTCTGGTTGTCCACCAGAGGTCACCATGACCTTAGTAGTTGTTGTAGGTTTCCTTTGTTCTGGAATTGTCTGTTAGACTGAATATATCAGAGGTGCCAATGGTCGTTTAATAGGTAAATGTTCTTATTTTCTCGTCTTTTTTTGGTTGACTGGATCCTTCAAATGTACATACACGGTGGTCCTCGGTCGAGTTTACTAGACTAAAGTACTTAAACAGCTGCAGACTCAATGTTTCGATGTAGTCTTTATCTTCTTAACTCGAGAGTTTGAGGGTCTTACCATTTTCTGGTCTGGTAGAGTCTAACCATTTTACACGCCAGTAGCAACCAGGCAATGTACTGGTCTAAATGATTGATTACTCAGGGTACAGCTAAGACCACTGTGCAAACCGGCAGCAACCTGGCATGTTTTGATTTAATATGTTAATTCTTAAAGGAGTCCTTTATAAACACTCTGGGGAAAAAGGGGCGTTCTTTTGGCATATTGTCTGAGCTCACGTGAGCTTGGTTACTGTCTGGGTGAAACTTAACATGAAAAACAATTCTCATTTAGAAGGCTAAAATCATATTTCATCTTCTCACAAATTGTTTAATATTTAATCATATAAGTTCCACAACATGTAGATGTAAATCTGATAACGCGTATACATTTGTAGAGTTACCGTTATTTGGTTACACCGTCTGTCACGTTCTGACCATAGTTCTTGTGTGTTTTGCTTGTTTTAGTGTTGGTCAGGACGTGAGCTGGGTGGGCATTCTATGTTGTGTGTCTAGTTTGTCTGTTTCTATGTTTGGCCTAATATGGTTCTCAATCAGATGCAGGTGTTTTGTGTTGTCTCTGATTGGGAATCATATATAGGTGGCTTGTTTTGTGTTGGGGTTTGTGGGTGGTTGTTTCCTGTCTTTGTGTTTTCTCTGCACCAGATAGGGCTGTATCGGTTTGCCACATTTGTTATTTTGTATCGTGTTAAGTGTTCACTGTTTATCGTTTTATTAAACATGTGAGCACTGGCTACGCCTGCGTGTTGGTCCGATCCCTGTTTACACCCTCTCTTCTCGTGAAGAGAGGAAGGCTGCCGTTACAGAACCACCACACCAATCTCGGACCAGCAGCGTAGCAAACGGGCAGCAGCGGTACCAGGAGGAATGGACTTGGGAAGAGGTGTTGGACGGAAAGGGTTGCTACACATGGGAGAGATCCTGGCTGGTAAGGATCGCCTTCCATGGGAACAGGTGGAGGCAGCTAGTGAGCGGAAGCAGCCGCGAGGGGAACCGTGTTTATGAGGGAACACGGCTGGCAGGAAGCCCGAGAAGAATCCCCCAAAATCTATTGGGGGGCGGCTAAAGGGGAGTGTGGCGAAATCAGGTAGGAGACCTGCCCCAACTTCCCGGGCTTGCCGTGGAGAGCGAGAGTACGGGCAGATACCGTGTTGTGCGGAAAGGCGCACGGTGTCTCCTGTACGTGTGTATAGCCGCGTGCGGTACATCCCAGCTCCACGTATCGGCCGGCATTGAGCCAGGTGCCATGAAGCCGGCTCAACATATCTGGTCTCCAGTACGTCTCCTCGGGCCGGTGTACATGGCACCAGCCTTACGCATGGTGTCCCCGGTTCGCCAGCACAGCCCAGTGCGGGCTATTCCACCTCGCCGCACTGGCCTGGCTACGGGGACATTAAACCAGGTAAGGTTGGGCAGGCCGGTGCTTAAGAGCTCCTGTACACCTCACAGTCCGGTATATCCGGCGCCACCTCCTCGCCCCAGCCCAGTAACACCAGTGCCTACACCACGCACCAGGCTTCCTGTGCGTCTCCAGTACTTTGTTCCTCCTCCACGCACTCTCCCTGTGGTGCGTGTCTCCAGCCCGGTACCACCAGTTCCGCAAACGCACCAGGCCTACTGTGCGCCTCAGCAGGTCTGAGCTGCCTGCCTGCCCAGCGCCGTCTGAGCTGCCTGCCTACCCAGCGCCATCTGAGCGCCCCAGCGCCATCTGAGCCGCCCGTCTGTCCCGAGCCATTAGAGCCGTCCGTCAGTCAGGAGCCGCTAGAGCCGTCCGTCAGTCAGGAGCCGCTAGAGCCTTCCGTCAGTCAGGAGCCGCCAGCCAGTCAGGAGCCGCCAGAGCCACCAGCCAGTCAAGAGCTGCCAAAGCCGCAGCCAGTCAGGAGCTGCAGAGCCGCCAGCCGGTCAGGAGCTGCCAGAGCCCCAGCCGGTCAGGAGCTGCCAGAGCCGCCAGCCGGTCAGGAGCTGCCAGAGCCGCCAGCCGGTCAGGAGCTGCCAGAGCCGCCAGCCAGTCAGGAGCTGCCAGAGCCGCCAGCCAGTCAGGATCTGCCAGAGCCGCCAGCCAGTCAGGAGCTGCCAGAGCCGCCAGTCAGTCAGGAGCTGCAGAGCCGCCAGTCAGTCAGGAGCTGCCAGAGCCGCCGCCAGTCATGAGCTGCCACTCAGTCCGGAGCTGCCATTCAGTCCGGAGTTACCTCTCTGTCCGGAGCTACCTCTCTGTCCTAAGCTACCTCTCGGTTCGGAGCTGTCTCCTCAGTCTAATGGGGCCCTTTGTGAGGGTTCCTAGGCCAAGGTCGGCGGCGAGGGTCCGCCACTCAAAGGACGCTAAGGAGGGGGACAAAGACAATGGTGGAGTGGTGTCCTCGTCCAGCGCCGGAGCCGCCACCGCGGACAGATGCCCACCCAGACCTCCCTAGAGTTTTAGGGGTGCGTTCGGAGTCCGCACCTCAGGAGGGGGTACTGTCACGTTCTGACCATAGTTCTTGTGTGTTTTGCTTGTTTTAGTGTTGGTCAGGATGTGAGCTGGGTGGGCATTCTATGTTGTGTGTCTAGTTTGTCTGTTTCTATGTTTGGCCTAATTATGGTTCTCAATCAGAGGCAGGTGTTTTGTGTTGTCTCTGATTGGGAATCATATATAGGTGGCTTGTTTTGTGTTGGGGTTTGTGGGTGGTTGTTTCCTGTCTTTGTGTTTTCTCTGCACCAGATAGGGCTGTATCGGTTTGCCACATTTGTTATTTTGTATCGTGTTCACTGTTTATCGTTTTATTAAACATGTTGAGCACTGGCTACGCTGCGTGTTGGTCCGATCCCTGTTACGTGAAGAGAGGGAAGGCTGCCGTTACCGTCCTTAATGATATCACAACCGTCTTTGTTTGGTATTAGAACGTTCTTTTTCCCTCTTGAATTAGCAAGCACACTGGCCAAGTGGCGCGAAGCTATCCTTCCTGAACATATGCAGACAAAGCAACACACCTAACGTCCCGAAAAAAATTCAATAATCTAATAAAACTATATTGAAAAAACATACTTTACGATGATATTGTGACATGTATCAAATAAAATCAAAGCCGGAGATAGTATTCGCCTATAACGACAGTTTTTCAGAAGGCAATAACAGGTCCCTCCATGCGCCTTGCAGAAAACAGAAAATGGAGGACACGTCGTTCCAAGAGGTTTCTTTCCATCTCAGACCGAGATAATAAACTCATTTATTCTCTCACTTCATCTTGACATCTAGGGAAGGTGTATGACGTGCACGTATAGTCATACGTATCATGCCCATTTATAGGCAGGTCCTTGAACAGAACATCGATTTCAGACTTTCCACTTCCTGGTCAGAAAGTGTGCTGCCAAATGAGTTCTGTTTTACCCACAGACAAAATTCAAACGGTTTTAGAAACTAGAGAGTGTTTTCTATCCAATAGTAATAATAATATGCATATTGTACGAGCAAGAATTGAGTACGAGGCCGTTTAAATTGGGCACGATTTTCCCCCAAAGTGAAAACAGCGCCCTCTGTCCTCATCAGGTTAAGTTATAAAACCGCGCCAACTTTATCCTCTCCACTAGAGCTGACCCACTGTAACATGATCCTTCGGATCCTCACAGGAGAGTCATTGTAACGGTCCTGACCTGTTTTATGTTGTTTTGTATGTGTTTAGGTCAGGGCATGTGTTTTGGGTGGGCAGTCTATGTTATCTGTTTCTATGTTGGTTGTGGTTGCCTGGTATGGCTCTTAATTAGAGGCAGGTGTTTTGCGTTCTCCTCTAATTAAGAGTCATATTTTAGGTAGGGTGTTCTCACTGTTTGTTTGTGGGTGATTGTCTCCTGTGATGTCTTCGTGTTGTCGATGTATTTTCACATTCGGGACTGTTTGGCTGTTCGTGTGTTTTGATGTAACGTTCCTGTCCGTGAGTTTACGTTTTAGTATGTGAGTTTATGTTCAGGTTTCGTTTAGTCGTTTTGTTATTTTGTAAGTTTGTTAAAGTGTTTGTTTTCGTGTCGCCATCATCATCAGTTTATTTCCCTGTTATAAAATAAAGATGGCTTATTTCCCTGAAGCTGCATTTTGGTCTGATGATCCTTCTCTCCTCTCCTCGTCTGAGGATGAGGAGAGCGACAGTCCTTACAGTCATGACACAGCCCAGGCAAATGCAATCGAGCAACCTGCTTGTTATTTATCAACCAATGTTGTGTTTGTTTGACACCCCTTCATTATCATATTGGAGGAAGAAATTCATGAAAAAATAATATAAATGTAATGATAAAGTGGAATAATTATTAAAATAAATATTGATCTATTTGTGTGCATTCATCCATATGTGTGCATTTTTGCATTTATTTTTCTATTTGTATGTACAGTTGAAGTCTGAAGATTACATACACCTAGCCAAATACATTTAAACTCCGTTTTTCACAATAACTGACATAAAATTCCCTGTCTTAAGTCAGTTAGGATCACCACTTTATTTTAAGAATGTGAAATGTCAGAATAATAGCAGAGAATGATTTATTTCAGCTTTTATTTCTTTCATCACATCCCAGTGGGTCAGAAGTTTACATACACTCAATTAGTATTTGGTAGCATTGCCTTTAAATTGTTTAACTTGGGTCAAACGTTTTGGGTAGCCTTCCACAAGCTTCCCACAATAAGTTGGGTGAATTTTGGCCCATTCCTCCTGACAGAGCTGGTGTAACTGAGTCAGGTTTGTAGGCCTCCTTGCTCACACACGCTTTTTCAGTTCTGCCACCAAATTTTCTATAGAATTGAGGTCAGGGCTTCGTGATGGCCACTCCAATACCTTGACTTTGTTGTTCTTAAGCCATTTTGCCACAACTTTGGAAGTATGCCTGGGGTCATTGTCCATGTGTAAATATTTGAATGAACATAACAAGATTCAAAAACTGAGACATAAACTGAACAAGTTCCACAGAAATTGAATAATGTGTCCCTGAACAAAGGGGGGGGGTCAAAATCAAAAGTAACAGTCAGTATCTGGTGTGGCCACCAGCTGCATTAAGTACTGCAGTGCATCTCCTCCTCATGGACTGGAATAGTTTCACCATATTAAAACAATAGTTTAGTTCACGTAATAGGGCTGACCTTAAATCTTCAGTAATAACTTTGTCAAAGCAACGAAATAACTAGAGCTTTACAATGATGGTGAAGACTTGGAGAACTTTTTTTTAGGTTAATGGGTTAAAATCTTCCTAGAAGTCACAGAGGATGCACGGAGGGACATTATATTAAATCTTAATGTCATATAACAGGCGTTTAAAATTGGTGCATAATTTCTATTTAACATATCAAAGGGACGCAAAAAGCACTCATTTGGTGGAACGACCCAGTATACCTTAAGTTCTGCCCGTTGAACGTTGTTTGTGTTACTCTCGTCAAGATTGTTTATTTGCACATGAAAGAGATGGAGTCACTACATGACTGATAATGTATTATTTTTGAAGTAATTTTTGTAGTAATTTAAATTCATGTTAGTGCTTTTAGTATGCTTTTGGTATGTCAAGTACAATAGAAATGCATTTTGACTAAATATATTGTAGCGGCTGCAACCTATTAGAATTCTTGGAGGCGTGGCTTACTGAGGGCTTTGTCTTAGTGCTTTTTGCGGATTGTAATGCTAGTTAATGCGTTATGTTGTGTTCTGTGAGTAAAGGTTAATTTGTGTAGTCTTAACATTCTGTATACTCCCCTTGTCCTAAGTGTAAAATATGACCCGCCGTCACTAAACCCCTAAAATAAAGCAGCTTAATTGAATTTTAAACCCCATATCCAAACCCCCTATTTTGCATGAAGAAACAACCTGTCATTCATCACAAACTTTGTGAATATCTGGGTTTTCCCTCTTCACAATGCAGAAAGACTGCATATAATCAGTGGACACCAAACATTTATATTGCTGTTCTTTGACAAAAACGTCTCTTTCAGCTTGGGGGATTTCTTCATCTGAAGATGATGCATCGTGCTCTGGGTTGTATTCTTCCCATCTCCTCATTCAGATACCTCCTCCTCTTCTAAATCATTGTTATCTTGTTCCTCCTGGACATCTGAAAAAATCAGATCTACGACCTGTTGGGCACTGAAACATGCACTCATGGCTTCAGCAAAGAAATAACTGGGGGGACTGTCATCATGCAGCACCTTTATAGCCTCTGACTGCATTCCCCTTTAGGAAACAATGCTTTCAATACGTTTTTATTTTGTCTGTGAACTTGAGCCATGTGTGGGGTCGTGGAGGGGAGATGCTGCACATGCACAAGAAAGTTTTAGTTTTGTCTGAGTTCAATCAGTAGCACACAATCTCAATTTCTCATTGTGTGTGTCCTTGTGGTGTGTAAAATATTTTAAATTGCCGGGTCAAAAATTACCCTAAGACAATCTTTGAACCCTGTTGTACAGCGTTCATGGAAATACTATGAACAAAGGCGATGCTTCACTTTTTCTAATGTTGGGGTCACTCTAGGAAAAGGAATCAAATTTCAAGTTGAAAATATATAATCTAGGGGGTTTTCTCTGCTGTTAAATATAGTGGTGAGTCATTTATGACCCTTAAGACAACACAAGGGTTAAGCTTGTACACTGCCACTACCTCAGTCTTAATGAAACTTAATGTGATACCACAGAGCCTGCTAAAGTAAATTTTTTCTTACTAATACATTTTAATGCATGTTGGAATTTATTTTACAAACATCTCCAAATACATTTTAAAATATACCACATATATTGCTAAAAACATTCTTTAAAACTTCTTATGGCTGCAGGGGCAGTATTGAGTAGCTTGGATGAAAGGTGCCCAGAGGTTCCCAGAGTAAACGGCCTGTTCCTCAGTCCCAGTGGCTAATATATGCATATTATTATTAGTATTGGATAGAAAACACTCTGAAGTGTTTAAAACTGTTTGAATGATGTCTGTGAGTATAACACAACTCATATGGCAGGCAAAAACCTGAGAAGAAATCCAAACAGGAAGTGGGAAATCTGAGGTTGGTCGATTTTCAACCCAGCCCCTATTGAATACACAGTGGGATATGGGTTATGTTGCCCTTCCTAAGGCTTCCACTAGATGTCAAACGTCTTTACACACTTGTTTGAGGATTCTACTGTGACGTGGGGGCGAATGAGAGAGGAATGAGCCAGGTGTTTGGCAGATTGCCACATGCTCTGAGGCGCGGTCACGAGAGAGTTAGCTCTCGTTCCATTGCTTTTCTACAGACATAGGAATTCTCCAGTTGGAACATTATTGATGTTTTATGTTAAAAACATCCTAAAGATTGATTCCATGCATCGTTTGACATGTTTCTACCGACAGTAACGGAACTTTTTGACATGTTTCTACGGACAGTAACGGAACTTTTTGACATTTCGTCTGCAACTAGGGAACGCGCTTCATGACTTTGGATTTGTTTACCAAACGTGCTAACAAAAGTAGCTCTTTGGGCATAAATGATGGACATTATCGAACTAAATCAAACATTTAATGTGGAACTGGGATTCCGATGAAGATCATCAAAGGTAAGCAAAAATTTATAATGCTATCTCTGACTTCTGTTGACTACCCAATATGGCGGATATCTTTTTGGCTGCTTTGTTGTCTGAAAGCTGTACTCAGATTATTGCTTTTTCCGTAAAGTTTTTGTGAAATCTGACACAGCAGTTGCATTAAGGAGAAGTGTATCTATATTTCCATGTCTAACAATTGTATTTTCATCAACATTTATAATGAGTATTTCTGTAAAATGATGTGGCTCTCTGCAATATCACCGGATGTTTTTGGAACTAGTGAACATAAGCGGCAATGTATACTGAGATTTTTTTATATAAATATACACTTTATCGAACAAAACATATGTATATTGTAACATGAAGTCCTATGAGCGTCATCTGATGAAGATCATCAAAGGTTAGTGATTCATTTTATTTCTGTGCTTTTTGTGACTCCTCTCTTTGGCTGGAAAAATGGCTGAATTTTTCTGTGACTTGGCGGTGACCTAACATAATCGTTTGTGGTGCTTTCGCTGTAAAGCCTATTTGAAATCGGACACTTTGGTGGGATTAACAACAAGATTACCTTTAAAATGGTATAAGATACATGTGTGTTTGAGGAATTTTAATTATGAGATTTCTGTTGTTTGAATTTGGCGCCCTGCACTTTCACTGGCTGTTGTCATATCGATCCCGTTAACGGGATTGCAGCCATAAGAAGTTTTAATGTATTTCTGAATGTATTTTGAAATACATTAAATATATTTTACAATGCATTTAACCTATATTGTCATATACATTTTACACATTTATATATACAATAAAAATGCATTCCTTTATATATTTTTTACTGAACATTATTTGTCCAAATAAAGATAAATGCATCCTAAACAACGAATCTCAAAATATATTTTAAGTGTATTTATTTCCCTATGGGAATGTAACTTTGATGAATTACAACATAACTTTTTTTTAAATTGTTGTTATCTTTTATTTATTAAGGGGACCTCATTGAGACTAGAGTGGGGTGGGGGGGGGGGGCACTAAAAATGAAGGTGGATTTACTCAGCTCGGACATACTAGTGGAACCTCGAGAGTTAACCATCCCTGTGAATGGGTTTGGTGTCTCATATTTTAAAATGTTAGCAGTGAAGTGAGGTAGGTCGGAAGCTTGTGTAGTAGAGCTTTGTAAACAAAAGGGAGTAATGAAGTGATCTACGGGACTGTAATGAGGACCAGCCAAACTTTTGATACAGGATGAAGTGATGCATATTAAAACTGTCACCTGTGATAAAGCGAAGGGCGCTATGGTAGATGGCATCCAAAGGTTTAAGAGTAGTGGCTGCTGCATTCCCAACTGGAGCCCAGCAAAAGCTCTTGTTATTGATGGGGATGCTTACAGGATCAAAACAAGGCCAGGTACACAGAGCAAGCCTCTCACCTGTATTTATGAACTGGCCGAGTGCTGCGTTATCTAAAAATGCACTGATAAAGGCCTAACATGCAAGGCAAGAGAAAAGTCTCCCAAAACGCTCTGGAAGAAACAGATTTTTTTTTAACTTTCTGTGCTGCATTTGGATATCAAAGGGAGATGAGCGGTGGGCAGGAGACAAGAAGGCATCCTGTCCGCATCTTTTGATTGCTCATCCATGACTCTTCTAATCTGCCTTACTACTGACTGCCAACTGCCATGTGGGCAATCGGCAGGCGCCCTACATCAGGCTCCATTTGGGGAAAGAGTAGCGATAGCATGATATTATACTCCTCTATTCTATTTCATCAGGGAAGAGCCGCTGCAGATGTTCTCAAGCTGAATTCCCACCATTAGCTGGTAAATAAGCAGGGAAGGAGGAAGGGGGGTAGAGAGAAGAGGAGGGTGCACAGAGGATAGAAATCTGTATGTGCTTGGGGAGGGAGCTAACAATTTTCTGCATGAGTTGCCTGGGCTCATCATAGATGTCCCCGGAGATGTGTAGGTTGCATTGTGTGTGTGATGTGACAGTAGCTTCATTCTCTCACTCCCCCACTCTCCACTTCACCTTCATTCTAAGGCCTGTATCTCTACTGTTGTAACACTGAAATCTGCTGGCCTCGTATGTCAGTAATGCCCAGGCACACATGCTGTTTGTGGTTATATTAGGTAACTCCCCCCTAAAGTATGTACTTTGGTGGCAAAAAACATTAGTCAAATGAATATAATGTGAAAAACCATGGAGGTATTTTGGTACAATGAGTGGTAGGGGAGATTGGGGTATGTTGAGCCATTTTTTACATTCAGCATCACTACGTCAATAGAAATATAGTATTCTTTCTAACAAAGATATCTACATATGTAGGTTGTGGGCCGAAGCGTCGCATCTATTTTAGTTTTCAAGATGATTGGTCACTGGCGAGGGGGAGCTGTTTTTTACCTATTGTGCATATGTATTTATTCTGAACACATTTCCGTTTGTTGGCAATGTCAATTCTTGCACATATTCTTTAAATACTTACTTTTATGTTCGCTAGCTGGACAGGCAAACAGCAATCAAAACTTGCGTACTATCCAGGTACCATCTCTGCTGATCACGTCTGCCAATCCCATTCACTGTATCTAAGGTCCTAAACACAGCTGGTGACAGCTTGAGAGAGATCTCCATCCAACAAACTGCCATGGGTAAAGTAAAAAAAATAATTGTAGTCTACCCTTTAGTTATATTTTACTCATGTTTCTTTTCCCAAGAAAAGTTTTAGCTGCATTTAGCTGAGTAAGAACAATATTTAATGGTCATAAGAAGTGAATGCAAGTATTATTTAATGAATGGATTCACATACAGTGGGGGCACTCAGTCTTTGGGAGCTCATCACACACATACAGAAAGCAGCTCAAGTTTTCATCCTATTGTTAGGGTTGCGTCAATTCAATCTGGTATAAGGACAAGTATGACAATGAGTCACTAATTGTATGCTATGTATTTTTTATTAACTAAGTAATAAATGGCAAATGCAACTTTCGTATATACGGGTTCACTGCACCACCCCGCAGGGTGGGACAAGGAACTGACTTGTTCCTGACAAAGATATTATAATATACTCATGACAGAGATAGTTCCCGCTTCCGAGCCGGCCTGTCAGAGTAGAGACTGGGCGTGGTTTAGACTCACCCAGCCTATCGCCGGCGCTCAGGCTAGTCCTAGCCTCTTTGCGCTCTTTGGTGTCCCGGCGCTGTTGCAGTGTAGATTACGCTCCCTCACCCCAGAGACTGAGGTCAGACAGCTCTGCAACATTGTCTGAGCTATTTGCACCTATATACAAATGCACACTGTTCTCGCTCAAGGCTAACCACAGCTTCCCAGCACACTTATCTGGGGCTAACTGTTACTTCCAGCACACACACACAGACACCCAGGCGCCCAGGCCAACAGTTGCTAATATTCAATCACATTGAGTATTCAATCACAATGTCACGTTCCTGACCTGTTTTCTGTTGTTTTTGTATGTGTTAAGTCGGTCAGGGCGTGAGTGTGGGTGGGCATTTCTATGTTATGTGTTTCTATGTTGGTAAATGGGTGCCCTGATATGGTTCTCAATTAGAGGCAGGTGGTTTTCATCTCCTCTGATTGAGAACCATATTAAGGTAGGTGGTTTCACATTGTTTGTGGTGGGTGGTTGTCTCCTGTGTCTGTGTTTGTTTGCACCACACGGGACTGTTTCGTTCGTTCGTTCGGTTTATGTAGTCTGTTCCTGTTTCATGCGTTCTTCGTGTCATGTAAGTTCTTATGTTCAGGTCAGTCTACGTCGTTTGTTGTTTGTTGTTTTGTAGTTTGTTAAAGTGTTTTCGTGTTTTTCCGTCTTACTTTAATAAACTCATTATGTCATTTCACCACGCTGCGTACGAGGAGAGGCGAGACACAATCGTTACACACAATCACATATAGTATTGGGTTGTAGTGCATAATTCAGAACCTCACACTATATAGAAGCAGGCCATTGGCTTCGTATGTACGGGAGTTCTGATTGGTTCCAGGTTTAGCAGTTCAGCAAATTTGCCTGAGCAGACAGTGTTGAAATATACTTTCTATGAGAAAATGTACAAAAATTGAAGGTGCCAACACATTTTATAGTCATATAGAAAATATCTGCTCCTCCTTCGACGGGGATTGATCAACTTCCATACCACTTTTTTAATGTGGTTTCTTTCTTCATTAAATGACGACCTCTTCCTAAATATTTGGTCACATGATTCTTTTAGTTTATTGTTTCCCTAGAAACAAGGGGTGACTCAACTAACCCTTTTGCTCAACTTTCCCCTTATGGTAAGATTGCAGTGTTTTCTATGTTGTATAACTTGGTTCAAATACTGTACCAACAGTAAATTAATTAGGGGAGAACCTATACCTCCTGTTTTTCTGCAACATTTGTTTCATATCTTCAGTTTTCTTAACTCTCACTAGCAGGCCATAGAGGGCCATGGCAATTCAAGTGGGGAAAAATCTAGGATCCATCAAACCTGTAAAGATAAAATCTTTCTTTGTGATGAGAATGTGGATTCTCTGAATACTTCCAAACCACATACTTTTAGTGCTTGAGTCAACACTAAAAATGTCAGAGAATATGCAACACCCCGAGAATTACATTCTCCAAAGAAATACTCTGTTCAACCCACCAGAAGATGACCTGGAATCGACTGCGAGAAAAATAAATACAGTTTACAGATTTGTTTTTAATGCGGTAAACACGTCTGTCAGCAAATGTTGCTGACCCTCATTTGGTCCCTCAGTGTGAAGTAGCTACATTTAATTTGCACAAATATGAGCTGAGCTATTCCCAAATGTTCACAACTCTGTTGGATGAAAAGCACCACAGGAGCTCAGCCTACAGAACATCAGCCTGGGAGACATGGGCTCAGCCAAGGCAAGTCTGTCTACCACAGCACAGGCTGTCTGCCTCAGACAATACAAGAGATAAATTACATTAAAATAGAGCCCTCCCTTGCTGATACTAAACGCTAGCTAAACCTCCCCAGAGCAACCTTTAGGTACAGTATCTACGTGGTTGTGTGGCAGTTAAGACTCTGGTTGTGAGAATACTGTTTCTGCCACCACCTTCACTGCTAGAACCCAGTTCACAAGGTTATCCAGAGTGGAGTGGGTGGTGCTCAACTTGGCCTCCTCAATGGGAGGGAGGAATGACGAATTGAGGGTCAGGGAGGAGTCGGCGTGGTGGCACAGTGGAAGGGCATGAGCTGTGTGTACACCGGGGTATAGTGGCTGGCGATCAATCCATAATCAAAGGTTGTGATGGATTTTAGCGGGCCCTTGAAAAGGTGCACCTCTCTCCGCTGGCAGGCCGTTAAAGCTAAAGATAAAAGAGAGGCTCATTGTCAGGACTCACCCTCGGCATACATCACCCAGGCATCTCGCTCATTACCATCCTGCAGAATTACAGATGGCCCCGTTCAACCCAGGGCCACATCGCTTTCTCAGACGAGTTATGGTGCTAATGATCTTTGATCTCCCCCCTGCTAATTTCCCTGTCTACACATGGACCATCTCCACCCGCAGAATGGATGGGGTCAAAGACATGTCACCATATACTATACTAATGCTTTCTGGATCTATACTGAATAAAAATATAAACGCATAATGTAAAGTGTTGGTCCCATGTTTCATGTGCTGAAATAAAAGCTTATTTCTCAAAAATGTTGTGCACAAATTTGTTTATGTCAAAGTTAGTGTGCATTTCTCCTTTGCAAAGATAATCCATCCACCTGACAGGGTCTTGACCTGACTGCAGTTCGGCGTCGTAACCGACTTCAGTGGGAAAATGCTCACCTTCGATGGGCACTGGAGAAGTGTGCTCTTCACGGATTAATCCTGGTTTCAACTGCACCGGGTACATGTCAGACCATATGGTGTCGTGTGGGTGAGCGGTTTGCTGATGTCAACGTTGTGAACAGAGTGCCACATGGTGGCGGTGGGTTAGGGTATGGGTAGGCATAAGCTACGGACAATGAACACAATTGCATTTCATCAATGGCCATTTGAATGCACAGAGATGCCGTGACAAAGTCCTGATGCCCATTGTCATGCCATTCATCCACCACCATCACCTCATATATTAGCATGATAATGCACGGCCCCATGTTGCAAAGATCTGTACACAATCCTGGAAACTGAGAATGTCCATGGCCTGCATACTCACCAGACATGTCTCCACCCATTGAGCATGTTTGGGATGCTCTGGATCGACATGTACGACTGCGTGCTCCAGTTCCCGCCACTATCAAGCAACTTTGTACAGCCACTGAAGAGGAGTGGGAAAACCGGGAAAACAGCCCTCTTTCCCCTGGTCCCAGCGGGATGCCAGGGTTTTCTACTACAGCTGGAGCTCTACCTGGCTCCTTCGGAGCGTGAGAGTGTGTCCGCCCTCGTCTCCTGCCTCAGGCAAAGCCCTGGAGTGGGCCAACACCGTATGGTGTGAGGGAGATGCGGCGTTTGATCATTACGCAGAGTTCACCCGCCTCTTTCGGGCAGTGTTCGACCACCCACCTGAGGGTAGAGCAGCGGGTGAATGTCTGTTCCACCTGAGGCGGGACGAGGAGGGCGCATGATTTCGCCTTGGACTTCCAGACCCTGGCCGCCAGCGCGGGATGGACCGACAGGGCCCTGATCGATCACTACAGGTGCAGTCTGTGCGAGGACGTCCGTCGGGAGTTGGCCTGCCAAGACACCACCCTCACATTGGACCAGCTGGTGGACTTGTCCACTGCTCCGACGCCCATGGAGCTGGGAGGTGCTGCACGTAGAGCAACCGGAGGAGGGGCCATTCCCTGCGGCCACAGAGGGCACACTGCTGGTCGGTGCTGGAGGGGTTCCTCAGGGAGTCGAGGCAGCAGGCAAGGCACTATCCTGTCACCCCAGGTGTGTCGGCACCAGGCTCACCCAGAGCCCCCTGTTGCTCACATGTATGTGTTTATTTCATTTCCTGAGTTTTCCCTGCATAAGGCACTAGTAGATTCAGGTGCTGCTGGGAATTTTATTGACCGATCATTTGCTCATAGTTTAGGGATTCCCCTTGTTCCTGTGGATATGCCTTTCCCTGTGCATGCGCTAGATAGTCGACCATTAGGGTCAGGGCTGATTAGGGAGGCCACCGCTCGACTTGACATGGTTACGCAGGGGGGGGGGTCATGAGGAGAGAATCAGTCTCTTCCTCATTGATTCTCCTGCGTTTCCCGTGGTGCTGGGCTTACCCTGGTTGGCCTATCATGACCCCACTATTTTGTGGCAACAGAGGGCTCTCAAGGGGTGGTCATGAGAGTGCTCAGGGAGGTGTGTGGGGGTTTTCATCGGTGCGACTACGGTGGATAGTCCAGACCAGGTCTCCACTGTGCGCATCCCCTCAGAATATGCCGATTTGGCTCTCGCCTTCTGTAAGAAGAGGGCGACTAAATTACCACCTCATCGACGGGGGGATTGTGCGATAAATCTCCTGGTAGACGCAGCACTTCCCAGGAGTCACGTGTATCCTCTGTCACAGGAGGAGATGGTGGCTATGGAAACATATGTCTCCGAATCCCTGGGGCAGGGATACATTCGGCCCTCCACTTCACCTGCCTCCGAGTTTTTTTTTTGGTGAAGAAGAAGGATGGGGTTCTGCGCCCGTGTATTGACTGTCGGGGGATCAATCAGATCACTGAGGTACAGCTACCCGCAGCCTCTCATCGCCAGTGCAATCGAGTCAATGCACGGGCGCGCTTCTTCACAAAATTGGATCTCAGGAGCGCTTACAACCTGGTGCGTATCCGGGAGGGACACGAGTGGAAGACGGCATTTAGTACCACCCCTGGGCACTATGAGTACCTTGTCATGCCGTACGGGTTGATGAATGCTCCATCAGTCCTCCAGGCCTTTGTTGACGAGATTTTCCGGGACCTGCACGGACAGGGTGTAGTGGTGTATATTGATGACATTCTGATATACTCCGCTACACACGCCGAGCATGTGTCCCTGGTGCGTAGGGTGCTTGGTCGATTGTCGGAGCATGACCTGTGCGTCAAGGCTGAGAAATATCTGTTCTTCCAACAGTTCGTCTCCACACGTCAGTGGTGGAGATGGACAGTGACCACATTTCAGCCGTGCGTAATTCGCCGACTCCCACCACGGTAAAGGAGGTGCAGCGGTTTCTAGGGTTTGCTAACTACTACCGGGGGTTTGGTCAGGTAGCAGCTCCCATTACCTCACTGCTGAAGAGAGGACCGGTGCGGCTGCAGTGGTCGGCTGAGGCGTACAGGGCTTTTGGTCACCTGAAGACTCTGTTTACCTCGGCTCCCTTGCTGGCTCATCCGGATCCCTCTTTGGGGGTGGTTTACATGATCATGATCATGTATTATGTCAAATCATGTGCTCATTCTGTTGTCAATTATGTTCTATAGGCCCTCAGAATGCCTTCTCTGTTGCATATTTTGGCCACATTTGATCTCTTCATGTTGGCCCTCTTCTTGTGCTCTTGTCTGTCTAAAAATGGAATTAGCTGTCAGGGTCAAAGGTTAGGATGACCTGAAATATTCTGCTTTTACAAAATGTGATGCTGTTTTCAAATGAAACACAATACCTTGCTCTTGTTAAAGCTTTTAGAATTTCAGTGCTCGGGCACGCCACCAAAGCTCCGCCCCGTGCCTTCTTTTCGAAGAAGCTCAGCCCGGCGGAGCGAAACTATGATGTGGGGGACCGGGAGCTGTTGGCTGTTGTCAAGGCTCTGAAGGCGTAGAGACATTGGCTTGGGGGGGTTAAACACCCTTTTCTCATCTGGACTGACCACCGCAATCTGGAGTACATCCGGGCGGCGAGGAGACTGAACCCTCGCCAGGCAAGGTGGGCTATGTTCTTTACACGTTTTGTTTTCACCCTATCCTACAGACCAGGTTCCCAGAACGTAAAGGCAGACTCACTATCTCGGATGTATGACACAGAGGAGCGGTCCATGGATCACACTCCCATACTCCCGGCTTCTTGCCTGGTGGCACCGGTGGTGTGGGAGCTGGACGCGGACATCGAGCGGGCGTTATGCACAGAGCCCACTCCCCCCCAGTGTCCAGCTGGGCGCCTTTATGTTCCGTCTACTGTCCACGACCGTTTGATCTATTGGGCCCATACGTCACCCTCCTCTGGTCATCCTGGCATTGGGCGGACGGTGCGTTGCCTTAGTGGGAAGTACTGGTGGCCCACCTTGGCCAAGGACGTGAGGGTTTATGTTTCCTCCTGCTCGGTGTGGGCCCAGTGCAAGGCTCCCAGGCACCTGCTCAGAGGGAAATTACAACCCCTACCCGTTCCACAACGGCCGTGGTCGCACCTGTCGGTGGACTTCCTTACGGATCTTCCTCCCTCACAGGGCAACACCACGATCCTGGTCGTTGTGGATCGGTTTTCTAAGTCCTGCCGTCTCCTCCTTTTGCCCGGTCTCCCTACGGCCCTACAGACTGCGGAGGCCCTGTTCACTCATGTCTTCTGGCACTACGGGGTGCCTGAAGACATAGTCTCTGATCGAGGTCCCCAGTTCTCGTCCAGGGTCTGGAGAGCGTTCATGGAATGTCTGGGGGTCTCGGTCAGCCTCACCTCAGGTTTTCACCCCGAGAGTAACGGGCAGGTGGAGAGAGTAAACCAGGAGGTGGGTAGGTTTCTGCGGTCATATTGCCAGGACCGGCCGAGGGAGTGGGCGGCGTTCATACCCTGGGCAGAGATGGCCCAAAACTCACTCCGCCACTCCTCCACTAACCTCTCTCCTTTAAAGTGCGTACTGGAGTATAAGCCGGTTCTGGCTCCGTGGCATCAGAGCCAGATCGAAGCTCCTGCGGTGGACGAATGGTTTAACTTCTTATGGCTGCAGGGCGGTGCCGGTACACTTATGACAACAGCCACTTCAAATGCAGGGCGCGAAATTCAAAAGATATATTTTTTTAATATTTAACTTTTACTTGGTACTCATCCCGGATCCGGGAGCACCCCCCACAGTAAAAAAGCTGACTAGCATAGCCTAGGATAGCGTCACAAGTAAATACAAGCATCTAAATATCATTAAATCACAAGTCCAAGACACCAGATGAAAGATACAGATCTTGTGAATCCAGCCATAATTTCTGATTTTTAAAATGTTTTACAGGGAAGACACAATATGTAAATCTATTAGCTAACCACGATAGCAAAAGACAACTTTTTTTCTCCACCATTTTTTTCCTGCATCAGTAGCTATCACTAATTCGACTAAATAAAGATATATATAGCCACTAACCAAGAAACAACTTCATAAGATGACAGTCTGATAACATATTTATGGTATAGGATATGTTTTTTTAGAAAAATTTGCATTTTTCAGGTATAAATCACAGTTGTACATTGCAGCTGCAATCTGAAATAGCGTTGGAAGCAGCCGGAATAATTACAGAGACCGACGTCAATTACCAAAATACTCATACTAAAACATTTCTGAAAAATACACAGCCTACAGCAATCGAAAGACACAGATCTTGTGAATCCAGACAATATTTCAGATTTTCTAAGTGTTTTACAGCGAAAACACAATATATCGTTATATTAGCATACCACATGAGCTAACATCACACCAGCATTAAATCAAGGCAAAAGGGGCGATAACGTTATCGCCACCAAAATATATTAATTTTTTCACTAACCTTCTCAGAATTCTTCAGATGACAGTCCTGTAACATCATATTACACAATGCATATAGAGTTTGTTCGAAAATGTGCATATTTAGCATCACAAATCGTGGTTATGCAATGTAATCTGTCAAAACATGGCATGCATTCGGGCCGGCGCCATCTTGGAAAGGCACCTATGTTTACGATTATTTATCGATTAGATTGACTAAAAAAATACAGGTTGGACAGCTAATGAAAGATGCATTGGTTATTAATGCAACCGCTGATTTAGATTTAAAAAATGTACGTTACTAGACATACATTGTGAGTTACAGCCAGACTAGTGCCGCAAAAAATGGCTGACAACTGCGTTTACATTTTTCAACATAAATACGGAATAAAATCATAAATAACTCTTACTTTTGGACGAGCTTCCATCAGTATCTTGGGCAATGTGTCCTTTGTCCAAAAGAATCGTTGCTTTGTTGTAAAACGACCTCCTCAACTTCGGAACTAGCAGCTAACGATAGCTACACGGCACACACATGCCCAAATCCTCAAACGCAATACTAAGGAAATTCTGAAAAATAGCAATATACTCGCATAAACTGATATAAATCGGTTTCAAATAACTTCGTTATGATGTTTCTAACACCTATATCGAATTAAATCACAGACGGATATATCTTTGATCAATAACGAGAGCTTTTGAGCATGCGATTCTGATTCTGTCCTCCCTTGCGTCCTGGCGAGCGTCGAAAAGAAGGGTCATCTCACTCCATTCCCTTTTATAAACTCTGAGAAACACCTAGAGACACCATTCCACTTCTCATTGGTTACTGACATCCAGGGGGAGGCGGGTGCAGTTCATGTCAAGCCATAGGGCACACACAGAGTTTTAAACTGATCCGAGATCAGAGACTATTTTTCAGAGCTTCGCATGTCCTGTCATGAGTTTCGCTGTAGAAAGAGTTCTGGTTCACCCACAGACATAATTCAAACGGTTTTAGAAACTAGAGATTGTTTTCTATCCAATAGTAATAATAATATGCATATTGTACGAGCAAGAATTGAGTACGAGGCAGTTTAATTTGGAAATGTAAAAAAATAAATAATGCTAAGAGCTCCCCCTATTGACAAAAGGTTTAACTTTCACACATTAACAAGTCCAATACAGCTAATGAAAGATACACATCTTGTGAATCCAGCCAACATGTCCGATTTTTAAAATGTTTTACAGGAAAAACACCACCTATATTTATGTTAGCTCACCTCCAAATAGAAAAAAGCACAGACATTTTTCACAGCACAGGTAGCATGCACAAAACCAACATAACTAACCAAGATCCAACCAAACTAACCAAGAAACAACTTCATCAGATGACAGTCCTATAACATGTTACACAATAAATCTATGTTTTGTTTGAAAAATGTGCATATTTGAGGTATAAATCAGTTTTACATTGCAGCTACCATCACAGCTACCGTCAAAAATAGCACCGAAGCAGCCAGAGTAATTATAGAGACCAACGTGAAATACCTAAATACTCATCATAAAACATTTCTGAAAAATCGATGGTGTACAGCAAATTAAAGACAAACATCTTGTGAATCCAGCCAATATTTCAGATTTTTTTAAGTGTTTTACAGCGAAAACACAATATATCATTATATTAGCTTACTACAATAGCCTACCACACTACCGCATTCATTCATCAAGGCACGTTAGCGATAGCAATAGGCACGTTAGCGATCATAACAAACCAGCAAAAGATATATAATTTTTGACTAACCTTGATAAACTTCATCAGATGACAGTTCTATAACATCAGGTTATACATACACTTATGTTTTGTTCGAAAATGTGCATATTTAGAGCTGAAATCAGTGGTTATACATTGTGCTAACGTAGCATCTTTTTCCCAGAATGTGCGGATATTTCTATTAGACTCTCACCTATTCTGACCA
Organism: Salvelinus sp. IW2-2015; assembly: GCF_002910315.2. NCBI lineage: Eukaryota > Metazoa > Chordata > Actinopteri > Salmoniformes > Salmonidae > Salvelinus > Salvelinus sp. IW2-2015. The sequence goes on along the minus strand of NC_036860.1, from coordinate 40,175,741 downwards.
AATAACTATTCATAAACATTACAAAAAAATACATGTTGTATAGGAAATGATAGATACACTAGTTCTTAATGCAATCGCAGTGTTAGAATTCTAAAAATAACTTCATTACGACATAAGGCTTACGTTATGGCGAGAGCGTGCCCAAAACCTGGGCGCAAAACTAATAGTACACAGTTCAACAGATATATGAAATAGCATCATAAAATGGGTCCTACTTTTGATGAGCTTCCATCAGAATGTTGTACAAGAGGTCCTTTGTCGGGAACAATCGTTGTTTGGTTTTAGAACGTCCTTTGTCCCTCTTGAATTAGCAAGCACACTCGCCAAGTGGCGCGAAGCTCTCCTTCCTGAACAAAAGCACACAACGCAACACGCCTAACGTCCCGAATAAATTTCAATAATCTAATAAAACTATATTGAAAAAACATACTTTACGATGATATTGTCACATGTATCAAATAAAATCAAAGCCGGAGATAGTAGTCGCCTATAACGACAGCTTTCCAGAAGGCAATTCCAGGTCCATCCTCGCGCTTTCCAGAAAACAGGAAATGGGTGACACGTCATTCCAAGAGGATTTATTCCACCTCAGACCAAGATAAACACCCCATTTCTTCTCTCACTGCCTCTTGACATCTAGTGGAAGGTGTATGACGTGTGTGTATACTAATACATATCATGCCCATTTATAGGCAGGCCCTAGAACAGAGCATCGTTTTCAGACTTTCCACTTCCTGGTCAGGAAGTTTGCTGCCAAACGAGTTCTGTTTTACTCACAGATATAATTCAAACGGTTTTAGAAACTAGAGAGTGTTTTCTATCCAATAGTAATAATAATATGCATATTGTACGAGCAAGAATTGAGTACGAGGCCGTTTGAAATGGGCACCTTTTATCAGAGCTACTCAATACTGCCCCTGCAGCCCAAACAGGTTAAGCGCTCGGAGGAGACCTGGGACGCAGACCATGTGCACCTACAACGGGCCGTGAGGCGGCAAAAAGAGGGCGCTGACCGCCACCTCAGCGAGGACCAGGTCTGGCTCTCGACTCGAAACCTACTCCTCCGCCTGCACTGCCGGAAGCTGGGTCCGCGGTTTGTGGGACCATTTAAAATCCTGAGGAGACTGAATGAGGTATGCTACAGGTTACAGCTTCCCCCAGATTATCGTATTAATCCCTCGTTTCATGTGTCTCTCCTCAGGCCGGTGGTGGCTGGTTCACTCCAGTAAGCTGAGGTGCGGGAGGTTCCTCCGCCCCCTCGGCGTATGTGGTTTGAGCTATCCTGGACTCGAGGCGTCGGGCGAGGGGCCTTCCGTACCTCGTGGAGTGGGAGGGGTACGGTCCGGAGGAGAGATGCTGGGTGCCGGTGGAGGACGTCCTGGACCCTTCGTTGCTGCGGGATTTCCATCGTCTCCATAGTGATCGCCCTGCGCCTCGTCCTCTGGGTCGTCCCTGAGGTCGGTGTTGGTGCGCTGCTGGACCCGCGCGTCAAGGGGGGGGGGGGTCCTGTCACAACTTCTGCTGAAGTCGGTCCCTCTCCTTGTTCGGGCGGCATTCGGCGGTCGACGTCACCGGCCTTCTAGCCACAGCCGATCCACTGATTTCAATTCCACAATTACTTGATCATTATTTAACCCTCTGTTCCCCCATGGTTTTTGTGAGTGATTGTTGTATTTTCGGTCTGTCATGGTGTGCGTGTATTTGTTACTTACTATATTTGACATTTTGAGTAAAGTACATTGATTACTCATATCTGCTGTCCTGCTCCTGACTCTCTACACCAGCTACACATAGGACCCCTTTACATGGTGACATGATGATCATTGCTTGGCTGCCAATTATCAAATAAAGATGATATTGCTCTTATTCATGGTTGAATAAAGATGGGGGTGTCTGAAGATGGGGGTGCAAAAGATTGTGAGGGGAAGGGATGTGCATTTTTTATCCTTCAATTTTAAATGGTTTCTGAACAGGGAGAATCCATATTTATGAACATAACTATTTTTTATAAGGTTTTGCCACAATAATTTATATTGAAAAAGTGTTTTAATTACTAATCTACTCCCTTGCCTGAAAATCCCACCCCCAGTAATTAATATGTATGTATGTCCCAAGATGGCATAGCAGTCGTACATCTTTTGTCCTCTTCGTGTCCCGTGTATATATTTTCTTTTCCAAAAACTCAACTTCAAAACACTCTCCTGCAATCCGCCTCACCAATTTATAAAAAAAAAAGTATTATTTACCTCAAATCTGAAATCCACAATAGAAGCTAGCCAGAAGCTAACCAGAAGCTAGCCAGTTTACTGGCTAACGTTAGTATTCAGCTAACCACGGTTTGTGGTAATCAGCTATCCTTTAGCTCGAAAAGCTATCGCCAGTTTTGTACAACGAGACTCAGACCAGAACATACCGGACCTATTTTTCTCTCCATATCCCCGGATTTCAACCGCAAGCTCTGGACATTTACACCTGGATCTCGCAGCTAGCTAGCTGCTATCCGTGTGACTATTGGCTTACGTCGATCCCGGAGCAAACATCTATTATTCCAGAGCTAGCCAGCTGAAGAGTTCCATCGGCCACTCCTGGGCTACAATAACCTATCCGGACCTGTTTTACTGCCGATGCGGAGCCCCACCTGGCCTTCACGACTGGACTTCCGACGTTATCTGCCCGAGGGAGTTATCCAACTGGCTCCTCCGTCGCGACGTTACCTGAACGCCCGTCTGCGGCCCGCTAATCATTAGCTGTCTTATCGGCTGCTCTCTGAATAGGTCTATCTATCGGACTATTTTTCTTGGGTCACTATATATATTTTGCCAATTGGATTGATCCCCTCTACCACACGGAACCCCACTAATCTACCATCGGAAACGCATGAGGTGGCTAAAATCAGACTTCCATCCTATGCTAGCTTGCTACCGATGGCTCAGCTAGCTGTCTGAATCGCCGTTACCCCAACCAACCTCACTACTCACTGGAGCCTTATGATCACTCGACTAAGCATGCCTCTCCTTAATGTCAATATTCCTTGTTCATTGCTGTTCTGGTTAGTGTATATTGGCTTATTTCACTGTAGAGCCTCTAACCCTGCTCATTATACCTTATCCAACCTTTCAGTTCCACCACCCACACATGCGATGACATCACCTGGTTTCAATGATGTTTCTAGAGACAATATATCTCTCATCATCACTCAATACCTAGGTTTACCTCCACTGTATTCACATCCTACCATACCTTTGTCTGTACATTATACCTTGAAGCTATTTTATCGCCCTCAGAAACCTCCTTTTACTCTCTGTTCCGGACGTTCTAGACAACCAATTCTCATAGCTTTTAGCCGTACCCTTATCCTACTCCTCCTCTGGTGATGTAGAGGTGAATCCAGGCCCTGCAGTGCCTAGCTCCACTCCTATTCCCCAGGCGCTCCCTTTTGATGACTTCTGTAACCGTAATAGCCTTGGTTTCATGCATGTTAACATTAGAAGCCTCCTCCCTAAGCTTGTTTTATTCACTGTTTTAGCACACCCGGATGTTTTAGCCGGGTGTCTGAATCCTGGCTTAGGAAGACCACCAAAAATTCTGAAATCTCCATTCCTAACTACAACATTTTCAGACAAGATAGAACGGCCAAAGGGGGCGGTGTTAAAATCTACTGCAAAGATAGCCTGCAGAGTTCTGTACCCAAGCAATTTGAACTTCTACTTTTAAAAATCCACCTCTCTAAAAACAAGTCTCTCACCGCTGCCGCCTGCTATAGACCACCCTCTGCCCCGGACACCATATGTGAACTGATTGCCCCCCATCTATCTTCAGAGCTCGTGCTGCTAGGCGACCTAAACTGGAACATGCTTAACCCCAGCCATCCTACAATCTAAGCTTGATGCCCTCAATCTCCAACATCACTACTCTGGACGGTTCTGACTTAGAATATGTGGACAACTACAAATACCTAGTTGTCTGGTTAGACTGTAAACTCTCCTTCCAGACTCACATCAAACATCTCCAATCCAAAGTTATATCTAGAATTGGCTTCCTATTTCGCAACAAAGCATCCTTCACTCATGCTGCCAAACATACCCTTGTAAAACTGACCATCCTACCGATCCTCGACTTCGGCGATGTCATTTACAAAATATCCTCCAATACCCTACTCAATAAATTGGATGCAGTCTGTCACAGTGCCATCCGTTGTGTCACCAAAGCCCCATATACTACCCACCACTGCGACCTGTACGCACTAGTTGGCTGGCCCTCACTTCATACTCGTTGCCAAACCCACTGGCTCCAGGTCATCTACAAGACCCTGCTAGGTAAAGTCCCCCCTTATCTCAGCCCGCTGGTCATCATAGCAGCACCCACCTGTAGAACGTGCTCCAGCAGGTATATCTCTCTGGTCACCCCCAAAACCAATTATTCCTTTGGCCGCCTCTCTGCCCAGTTCTCTGCTGCCAATGACTGGAACGAATGACAAAAATCTCTGAAACTGGAAACACTTATCTTCCTCACTAGCTTTAATCTTAGCGCTAGGGGTCAGAATTGTTTTGTTTTTTAAAATAACGTACTCAACGTAAACGGACATTTTCTCTGGCCTAGATCGTAGAATATGCATATAATTTACAGATTAGGATAGAAAACACTCCAAAGTTTCCAAAACTGTCAAAATATTGTCTGTGAGAAAAATAATACTTATTCTGCAAGCGAAATCCTGAGAAAAAGTAACCCGTAAAAAAAAAGAAAAAAGAAACAAAAAAAACTTTGTTTCCTGGCACGTCTAACCTCCATTTAAAGGGGTATCAACCATATTATTTTTCCAATGGCTTCCTCAGGCTGTGACCAGGCTTTAGACATAGTTTCAGGCTTTTATTTTGAAAAATGAGCGAGATGTTTCAAAAGAGGGCAGGTGTCCTCTGAATATTTCCTGCACGCGCGGGAGGAGCTCACCATTTTCCTTTTCTCTCTTATTGAATAGGTTATGCTCCGGTTGAAATATTTTCGATTATATTTGTTAAAGACAACCTGAGGTTTGATTATAAAAAAACATTTGAAATGTTTCTACGACCATTTCGGATACTTTTTGGGATTTGTCTAATGGAACACGGCTTTTGTTTTCTCAAAATAATGCGCAACCCAAATGGCGTTTTTTTTGTGATAAAAGTAATATTTATCGAACAAAAAGAAGATTTGTTGTGTAACTGGGAGTCTTGTGAGTGGAAACACCCGAAGATTATCAAAGGTAAGCGATTAATTTGATTACTTTTCTTACTTTCGTGACCAAGATAACCAAGCTAATATAAGGCTAAGCTAATGTAGTATTGAAAGCTACACTCACAAAAGCTTGGAATTCTTTCGCTGTAAAATATATTTTCCAAATCTGACACGATAGGTGGATTAACAACAAGCTAAGCTGTGTTTTGGTATATTTCACTTGTGATTGCATGATTATAAATATTTTTAGTAATATTTTTTAATCTGATACGTTTGGAAATGTTCATCTTCCTTTCAGTACCGGAACGAGGCTGTAGTTTACTCATCATAACGCGCAACCCAAATGGCGTTTTTTTGTGATAAAATATTTATCAAACAAAATAAGATTTATTGTGTAACTGGGAGTCTCGTGAGTGGAAAAGTCCGAAGATTATCTAAGGTAAGCGATTAATTTTATTGCTTTTCACACTTTCGTGACCATGCTAATTTGGGGCTAGCTGATGTATCATTGAAAGCTACACTCACAAAGCTTGGATTTCTTTCGCTGTAAAATCTATTTTCAAAATCTGACACCATAGGTGGATTAACAACAAGCTAAGCTGTGTTTTGGTATATTTCACTTGTGATTGCATGATTATAAATATTTTTAGGAATATTTTTGAATTTGGCACCCTGCAATTCAGCGGTTGTTTAGGAAAGTGAACCCGTATTCGGTATCCGTAGCGCAGAAAAGTTAAGGTCACCGATTACTGCACCTGTACATATCCCATCTATAATTTAGCCCAAACAACTACCTCTCCCCCTACTGTATTTATTTATTTTGCTCCTTTGCACATTCTTCCACTGCAAATCTACCATTCCAGTGTTGTACTTGCTATATTGTATTTACTTCGCCACCATGGCCTTTTTTTGGCCTTTACCTCCCTTATCTCACCTCATTTGCTCACATTGTATATAGACTTGTTCCAGTCTGTGCTAGAAAAACAGTCCTGTAGCTTAGCATCTGCTTCATCTGATCACTTCTTTATTGAACGAGTCACTGGTGCTTCCTACTTTAATTTGAGCTCGTAAGCAGGAATCAGGAGGATAGAATTATGGTCAAATTTGCAAATGTAGGGCGAGGGAGAGCTTTGTATGCGTAGTAAAGGTGGTCCAGAGTTTTTTCCTTCTGGTTGCACATGTAACATGCTGATAGAAATGTACGTTTCCCTACATTAAAGTCCCCGGCCACTACGAGCGCCATCTCTGGGTGAACGTTTTCCAATTTGCTTATGGCGGAATACAGCTCATTGAGTGCGGTCTTTTGCCAGCATCAGTCTGTGGTGGTATGTAGGCAGCTATGAAAAATACAGATAAACTCTCAAGGTAGATAGTGTGATCTACTCTACCTCAGGTGAGCAAAACCTTGAGACTTTCTTAGATATCGTGCACCAGCTGTTGTTTACAAAAATGCAGAGTCCACCGCCCTCTTTAATACCAGACACCGCTGTTCTATCCTGCCGATACAGCGTATAACCAGCCAGCTGTATTTTGATAATGTCATCGTTCAGCCACGACTCCATGAAGCATAAGATATTACAGTTTTGAAAGACTCGTTGGTAGTTTAATCTTCCGCGTAGGTCATCAATTTTATTTTCCAAAGATTGTACGTTTGCTAGCAGAATGGAAGGCAGTGGGGGTTTATTCGATCGCATACGAATTCTCAGAAAGCAGCCTGCCCTCCGGACCCTTTTTCTCCGCATTCTCTTCACGCAAATGACGGGGATCTGGGCCTGTTCCCGGGAAAGCAGTATGTTATTCACGTCGGACTTGTTAAAGGAAAAAAAATATTCTGCCAGTTCGTGGTTAGTAGTCGCAGTTCTGATGTCATAAGAGACAGTAGCAGCAACATTATGTACAAATTAAGTTACAAACAAGACACGAACAAAAAACACAATTGGTTAGGAACACGTAAAACGTCAGCCATCTTCTCCGGCAGTATTACTTATGGCTACGATGCGGAGATTGAGCTCGGGCCGATTCCGGTGTGAGTTATCTGGCTCAAATGTATTATTTGGGGCTCGGGCCGATTGTGTCTACTCTCTGGCAGATGATTACACAGCTGCTTTGTATAATAATTAACATTACATTATTTTTCTATATTTTCTCATTGTTTCTGTGATAAAGAATTGAATTTAAATGTAAAATGTTAAATTAAAAAAGTTAAATGTTTAATTTAAATGTAAAACATGTAAGAGTCTTTCCTGTTTAAGTAGTATTTTGATACTTTGTGCGAGGCAACTGATCAGCATTAAAAACGTTGGTCAAGGGGGCCTCCCGAGTGGAGCAGCGGTTTAAGACACTGCATCACAGTACAAGCTGCATTGCTACAGATGCTGGTTTGATACCTGTCTGTGTCTCAGCCGGCTGCGCCCGGGAGACAATTGAGGCGACGCACAATTGGCCCAACGTCGTTAGGGGAGGGTTTGGCCAGCCGGGATGTCCTTGTCCCATCGCACTGTAGCGACTCCTGTGGCGGGCTGGGCGCATGCACACTGACACGATTGCCAGCTGTACAGTGTTTCCTCCGAAACATTGGTGCGTCTGGCTTCCGGGTTAAGCATGCATTGTGTCAAGAAGCAGTGCGGCTTGGCGGGGTTGCGTTTTGGAGGATGCACGGCTCTCGACCTTCACCTTTCACGAGGCAAGACAGGCGTGTTCAGCCCCTGCCTGCATATTTTGTTAATTGTGTTGGATATGACGAAAAGGGGGTAAAAAAAATACCTTGTGGATTGTTGTAATTTGTATGTATAATAGTAATATTTAGAATGACTAAATAGGGTAATTTTGTATACAATTATTTACATTTGCATCGGGCCGCATCTGGGGGGATTCTGGTAAGATGCCGGCAAAGTCGGCTGAATTCCGATAGACGGAAATGGCTGATGTACTTGTGCTGATTCTGGGCAGTCATTAATTTAGATTCCGCGCCTGATTCCTGGCCTATTCAATCAGAGGGCCACTTCTGGGCCGATTCCTCATTGGTAGCTGGGAGAACAGCTGGAGGATCTAAGGGCCAATGCCAAATCTTTTCAGCCTACTGAGGGGTAAGAGGCATTGTCGGGCCCAATTCACAACTGTGTTGGTGTGTTTTGACCATGATAGGTCCTTAAAGTTCTCCGGTTGGAACGTTATTCAAGATGTATGTTAACTACATTCTAAAGATTGATTCAGTACATCGTTTGCCATGTTTCTACTGACTATAACGGAATGTTTGGACATTTCGTCACGTTATAGTGGTCGCGCTTTGAGACTTTGGTTAGGGTTTTGGTAAACAATTCGAAAGTAGCTAATTTGACAAAATGAAACATAAATGAAACATTTATCATGTATTTTCTGGTTTCTGTTGAGTCCAACATGGTGGCTAATTTGGCTAACCACCTGAGCTCCGTCTCAGATTATTGCATGGTTTATATTTCCGTAAAGTTTTTTTGAAATCTGACACAGCAGATTTGCTGCATTAAGGAGAAGTATATCTATAATTCCATGTGTATATATGTATTATCATCTATATTGATGATGAGTATTTCTGTTGAAATGATGTGGCTATGCAAAGTCACTTGATGTTTTTGCAACTAGTCAATCTAGTCGCCTCAATGTAAACTCCGATTTTTTTTATATAAATATGAATTTAATCAAACAAAACATGCATGTATTGTGTAACATGAAGTCCTATGATTGTCATCTGATGAAAATAATCGAAGGTTAGTGATTCATTTTATCTCTATTCTGGTTTTTGTGAAGCTATATTTAGCTGAGAAAAATGGCTATGCTTATTGTGGTTTGGTGGTGACCTAACATAATCGTTTGTAGTGCTTTCGGTTTGAAATCGGACACTTTGGTGGGATTAACAACAAGATTACCTTTTAAATTGATATAAAACACATGAATGTCTGAGGAATTTTAATTATGAGATTTCTGTTTTTTGAATTTGGCGCCCTGCACTTGGACTGGCTGTTGTCATATCGGTCCCGTTACCGGGACTGCAGCCATAAGAAGTTAACTTCTTATGGCTGAAGGGGCAGTATTGAGTAGCTTGGATGAAAGGTGCCCATATCAAACGGCCTGCTCCTCAGTCATAGTTGCTAATATTTGCATATTATTATTAGTATTGGATAGAAAACACTCTAAAGTTTCTAAAACTGTTTGAATTATGTCTGTAAGATTAACAGAACTCATATTGGCAGGCAAAATCCTGAGTTGAAATCAAAACAGGAAGTCAGAAATCTGAGCTTGTATGTGTTCACCAGAGTCCCTAAAGAAATCCCCTTGAGTTATGAATGATTATGCACTGCCTAGGGGTTCCACTAGATGTCAACCATCAATAGAAATTATAATGAGGCTTCTATGATGTTGTGGGAGAGAATGATAGCAGAATCAGTCAGGTGTCCATCAAGCAGCCATTTTCTGATCATGCTTTTTCCTCGTGGAAGTCACTTGCGTTCCATGGCTCACGAAGACAAGAAGGAATACTCCGGTTGGAACTTTATTGAAGCTATATGTTAAAAACATCCTAATGATTGATTGTGTACTTAGTTTGAAATGTTTCTTCGACCGGTAATATCACTTTTTGAAGTTTTTGTCCGATATAACGCTGACCAGAATTAGCGTTTGGATATGTAAACCAGACGCGCTAACAAAAGAAGGTATTTGGACATAAATAACGGATTTTTTCGAACAGAACAAACATTTATTGTGGACCTGGGATTCCTGGTGTGCTTTCTGATGTAGATCATCAAAGGTAAGGGAATATTTATCATGTATTTTCGTGTTTATGTTGACGCCATCTTTGCAGCTGTGGTATTTTACTTTTGAGCGCCGTCTCAGATTATAACGTGGGTTTCTTTGAAATCAGACACAGCGGTTGCATTAACGATGTGGACACTTGAAGCTTTTGACCCACTCCACTGCATCCCTGTTTATGTGAATAGGGGCGTGTTTGTGGCGTGTTCAGCCCCAGCCTGCATATTTTGTTAATTGTGTAGGCCTAATTTGATTAATTGAAAATAAAAACAGCAATGCATAAATAATGTAATTGCAATTTAGTTCTAAAAACCACACATTTTGAACAAAAATCTAAGTGTGCCCCCTCTCCGGCCTCTAGGTCACCAGGCTGCCCGTTATGGTACACACCTGTCACCATCGTTATGCGCACCTACGTGTCGTCAGACTCACCTGGACTCCATCACTTCCCTGATTTACCTTCCCTATATATGTTACTCCCTTTGGTTCCTTCCCCAGGTGTTACTGTTTCTGTTTCTGTTTCATGTCTGTGCGTTGTTCTTGTTTATGTTGCGTTTATTTATTAAAACACTCACTCCCTGAACTTGCTTCCCGACTCTCAGCGCATATCGTTACAACTGTAGCTTACCTTGAGGATCTTGCCTTTTTAACTTCTCTGCGCTACAGATCCCTTTTACGGGATAATTTTCCTAAACAACCGCTGAATTGCAGGGCGCAAAATATTACAAAAAATATTAATCATGCAATCACAAGTGAAATATACCAAAGCACAGCTTAGCTTGTTGTTAATCCACCTATCGTGTCAGATTTTGAAAATATGCTTTACAGAGTAAGAAATCCAAGGTTTTGTGAATGTATCAATCAATGCCAGAACAGCTAGCCCCAAATTAGCATGGTCACGAAAGTCAGAAAAGCAATAAAATGAATCACTTACCTTTGATAATCTTCGAATGTTTGCACTCACGAGACTCCCAGTTACACAATAAATTATATTTTTGTTCGATAAATATTACTTTTATAACAAAAAAACGCCATTTGTGTTGCGCGTTATGTTCAGAAAACTACAGCCTCGTTCCGGTCCTGAAAGCCAGAAGAAAATTCCCAAACGTATCAGATTCAAAAATATTACAAAAAATATTTATAATCATGCAATCACAAGTGAAATATACCAAAACACAGCTTAGCTTGTTGTTAATCCACCTATCGTGTCAGATTTTGAAAATATGCTTTGCAACGAAAGCAATCTAAGCTTTTGTGAGTGTATCAATCAATGCTAGAACAGTTAGCCTTATATTAGCTTGGTTAGCTTGGTCACGAAAGTCAGAAAAGCAATAAAATGAATCGCTTACCTATGATAATCTTTGGATGTTTGCACTCACGAGACTCCCAGTTACTCGATAAATATTACTTTTATAACAAAAAAAACGCCATTTGGGTTGCGCGTTGTTCAGAAAACCAAAGCCTCGTTCCGTTCGACGAAAATTCCAAAAAGTATCCGTAATGGTCGTAGAAACATGTCAAATGTTTTTTATAATCAATCCTCAGGTTGTTTTTAACAAACATAATCGATAATATTTCAACCGGACCGTAACCTACTCAATAAGAGAGAAAAAGAAAATGGAGCGCTACCCTCTCGCGCGCAGGAACTAATCTGAGGACACCTGACTACTTTTGAAAAATCTCGCTCATTTTTCAAAATAAAATCCTGAAACTATGTCTAAAGCCTGGTCACAGCCTGAGGAAGCCATTGGAAAAGGAATCTGGTTGATACCCCTTTAAATGGAAGAAAGACGGGCCAGGAAACACAGATTTCTTTAAAAAAAATATCACTTCCGGGTTTTGTTATACTCACAGACAATATTTTGACAGTTTTGGAAACTTTGGAGTGTTTTCTATCCTAATCTGTAAAGATATGCATATTCTACGATCTGGACCTGAGAAAGAGTCCGTTTACCTTGGGAACGTTATTTAAAAAAAATAAAAAATAATAATCTGACCCCTAGCGTTTAATAAGTGCTCATAAAACTCCAAAAACCAAAATATACCAAAAATTGGTACAAAACCCGTCTCACACCGACACATGACTTTCACAATACATACAATCAAACAATCTCCGACAAGGGCATGRGGGGAAACAGAGGGTTAAATACACAACATGTAATTGATGGGATTGGAACCGGGTGTGAAGGAAGACAAGACAAAACCAATGGAAAATGAAAAATGGATCAGTGATGGCTAGAAGGTCGGTGACGTCGACCGCCGAACACCGCCCGAACAAGGAGAGGGACCGACTTCGGTGGAAGTCGTGACAGCCATATATGTTGTCTGCCCGGTACAGTTAAAACCGGGATTCATGCAGAAATGCTTTGGTTGCGCAAACCCACAGTTTCATCAGCTGTCCGGATGGCTGGTCTCAGACAATTCCGCAGGTGAAGAAGCCGGATGTGGAGGTCCTGGGCTGGCGGGGTTACACGTGGTCGGCTGTTGTGAGGCATACTGCCAAATTCTCTAAAACGGCTTTGGGGGACATTTATGGTAGAGATATTAACATTAAATTATCTGGCAACAGCTCTGTTGGACATTCCTGCAGTCAGCATGCCAATTACACTTTCCCTCAAAAGTGTGGCTTTGTGTGACAAAACTGCAGATTGGCCTTTTATTGTGCCCATTACAAGGTGTACCTGTGTAATGATCATGCTGTTTAAATCTGTTGGATTATTTTGGCAAAGGAGAAATGCTCACTAACAGGGATGTGCACAACATTTTAGAGAAATAAGCTTTTTATGCATATGGAACATTTCTGGGATCTTTTATTTCAGCTCATGAAACATGGGACCAGCACTTTACATGTAGCGTTTATATTTTTGTTCAGTTTAATATGGCTCTGATTTATCAATGAAAACATGGGTATCTGTTGCATGTGACAGTTTGATAAATCCCAATCATTTCTGGCATACACAAATCCTAGAATCTCCACATACCCAAGAAATGTACGCAAGGTTGATAAATGAGGCCCCTGGCCAGAAAGTTTTTTTATAGACTATCATAGCTTCGTTACAGACTTCAACTATGTTTCAGAGAAACATTTACCAGATGATTTTGAGTTCTCCTGACTGAATGTGAATTCTGAAAGAGGTTTTCAGTGCATTGGAAGTATGAACATTACCAATGCAGGCAAAAACACTTATGATATAGCCATATGGGCCGCAACTTTCCTTCATGCACTGCTAGGACTGAACAGTGGTTGTTGGGAGTTCAGTGGCAACCCGTCATTCAGGGCAGAGCCCCACATGTTTTGAGTCCCACCTGAAAATATTTTGCCTGTTTTGCATGCTATTTAGGTATTAATACGTGTCACATCAGTTTGCAAACAATGAAAAAAAGTATTGAGTTAATAAAGCGCCAAAATGCAGGTGTTTCGGCCTAGCTCAGCGCTTTCAGTGGTTGTGGGGTAGCCAGCGGAAAATACGGAGCGGAGGGGTTGGTCATTTTCTCTAGTTGCACCGTGATTGGCTCAGTGTTCTGTCACTCATGGGGACAATAAGTCACCGCAAAATCTACATGGAGAGCTACACATTTCAGGCCCCCTTGGGTCCAGCCATAGATTTATATTAGAAGTTCCCATCCAAGAAGGCTCAAGGTCATTGGTCACAGATAAAATTACTTAAATCACGTCATATCTACCGTAGCTTTGATTGGACTGATCATGTCAACATCATACTTTCAAAATCTTAGCTAGCAAGCTAGACAAGCACTCATCTTCATGAGTCATGTCGACAATCTACTGGCAAATCCTTTTTAGTCCTTGTCATTGAAAGAGAAATTATAGATAAAATGTACAGGTGCTCATTGACCATTGGACATAAACACTACACAACAAGTTGGACCCCTTCTCTACAGCAGTATTTGCAGGTTTTATACAGCATGCTTCAGTAGGAACAGGGCTAGAAAGACATGCCATATTTTGAGGGGTTGGTTGATATTGATTATCCCACAAGGCATTGTAGCGGCCGTGGCATGCCGTGTAGAATATTGATCATATTATTTGCATGTCAGTCCAGATGTTTTTGGAAGTTTAGTTGATTTACAGGCGATATGGGACCGGAGCTGAAAGCCAATCTCCTCCTCACCAGTGTTTTCTATTCACAGCACATGGCAGCCTGAGCAGACTGAGCCATCAGAGCACTGCTACTGAGGACTGGCTGCATAGTGATCAGAAGTGGATAGGCAGCTATAACTCTAAGGTGGACAGGGACGGACTGTATAGCGCACCTGGACAGACTGTATAGCGCACCTGGATTCAGCATTATATTAATGCAAGCATTATACTATGATTATAATCCAAAGTAAATGTGCAATAGCATGTATATTTAGACTTCGGCTGGGCTTGCTAACTGCTAACATTAACCAGCGGAGTCGTAGTAGAGTCTGGGAGTCATAGTAAAATGGTTATATTATAAAATGGAATTTTCTCTGTAATATTTTTAACACTTGACCTCAGAACACTTAACTGTGCTTGTATGATATAAACGTTGTGGTGTCATTGTATTTTGTAGGCTTGTGTTCCACACTTTCAAAACTTTAATTTATAATGATTGAATGGGGCTTTATTATTGTTAATTCGTAGGCTACTGATTCAATATTTATTTCAAAACGCACACACTAATTATACATTTCTATAATGTGATGCTTAAAGTATTCATTATTATGCATATCCTATTGAAGGCAAGTAGCTACACTTCATGATCAAAAGTATGTGGACACCTGCTTGTCGAACATCCCATTCCAAAATCATGGGCATTAATATGGAGTTGGTCCCCCCTTTGCGGCTATAACAGCCTCCACTCTTCTGGGAAGGTTTTCCACTAGATGTTGGAACATTGCTGCGGGGACTTGCTTCCATTCAGCCACAAGAGCATTAGTGAGGTCAGGCACTGATGTTGATCGATTAGGCCTGGCTCGCAGTCGGCGTTCCAATTCATCCCAAAGGTTTTCGATGGAGTTGAGGTCAGGGCTCTGTGCAGGCCAGTGAAGTTATTCAACACCAATCTCGACAAACCATTTCTGTATAGACCTCGCTTTGTGCACAGGGGCATTGTCATGCTGAAACAGGAAAGTGCCTTCCCAAACTGTTGCCACATATTTGGAAGCACAGAATTGTCTAAAATGTCATTGTATAATGTAGTGTTAAGATTTCCCTTCACTGGAACTAGGTGGCCAAGCCCAAACCATGAAAAACAGCCCCAGACCATTATTCCTCCTCCTACAAACTTTACAGTTGGCACTAAGCATTAGGGCAGGTAGCGTACACCAAACTCAGATTCGTCTGTCGGACTGCCAGATGGTGAAGTTTAATTCATCACTCCAGAGAACGCGTTTCCACTGCTCCAGCCAACGGTTGGCAAGGCGCATGGTGATCTTAGGCTTGTGTGCGGCTGCTCATTCATGGAAACCCATTTCATGAATCTCCCGACGAACAGTTATTGTACTGATGTTGCATCCAGAGGCAGTTTGGAACTTGGCAGTGAGTGTTGCAACCGAAGACAGCACTTGGTAGTCCCGTTGTGTGGCCTACCACTTTGCGGCTGAGCCGTTGTTACTCCTAAACACTTCACAGTGCTTACAGTTGACCGGGGCAGCTCTGGCAGGGCAGAAATTTGACTAACTACCTTGTTGAAAATGTGGCATCCTATGACGGTGCCATTGTACAAATTACTGATCTCTTCAGTAAGGCCATTCTACTGACAATGTTTGTCTATAGAGATTGCATGGCTGTGCGCTCGATTTTATACACCTGTCACTAACGGGTGTGGCTAAAATAGCCGAATCAACTAATTTGAAGGGATGTCAACAAACTTTTGTATATATAGTGTATGTCCAGTTTATATATAATATAATAATTAACAGACTACATTTAGCATCCCTCCTTTCGCCTCCCCGTCGCCTCAAGCTTGAATGGTTTTGACCACTGGAAAGTTTTGCTTCGCTCTGTGAGCCATTGTTGGTATTTGTTCCTAACAACATTCTAAAGATTGATTCAGTACATCGTTTGACATGTTTCTACTGACTGTTATGGAACTTTGACATTTCGTCACGTTATAGTGGACGCGCTTTGTTTACCAAACGCGCTAACCAAAGTAGCTAATTGGACATAACGGACAATATCGAACAAATCAAGCATTTATTGTGGACCTGGGATTCCTAGGACTGCATTCTGATGAAGTTCATCAAAGGTAAGGAAACATTTATCATGTATTTTCTGGTTTCTGTTGACCCCAACATGGCGGCTAATTTGGCTATTGTTCTGAGCTCCGTCTCAGATTATTGCATGATTTGATTTTTCCGTATTTTTTTTTTTAAATCTGACACAGCGGTTGCATTGAGGAGAGGTATATCTATAATTCCATGTGTATAACTTGTATTATCATCTACATTTATGATGAGTATTTCTGTTGAAATGATGTGGCTATGCAAAATCACTTGATGTTTTTGGAACTAGTGAATGTAACGAGCCAATGTAAACTCAGATTTTTTGTTATAAATATGAACTTTAGCAAACAAAACATGCATGTATTGTGTAACATGAAGTCCTATGAGTGTCATCTGACGAAGATAATCAAAGGTTAGTGATTAATTTTATCTCTATTTCTGCTTATTCTGACTGCTATCTTTCGCTGGAAAAATGGCTGCGCTTATTGTGGTTTGGTGGTGACCTAACATAATCGTTTGTAGCGCTTTCGCTGAAAAGCATATTTGAAATCGGACACTTTGGTGGGATTAACAACAAGATTACCTTTAAAATGATATAAAACACATGTATGTTTGAGGAATTTTAATTATGAGATTTCTGTTGTTTGAATTTGGCGCCCTGCACTTTCACTGGCTGTTGTCATATCGATCCCGGTAGCGGGATGCAGCCATAAGAAGTTTAACCTCTTGACGATGGGAACGTTATTTAAAAAAAAAAATCTAAGGTAAACGGACTATTTCTCAGGTCCAGATCGTAGAATATGCATATAATTTACAGATTAGGATAGAAGACACTCCAAAGTTTCCAAAACTGTCAAAATATTGTCTGTGAGTATAACAAAACTGATTCTGCAGGCGAAAACCTGAGAAAATCTAACCCGGAAGTGATATTTTTTTTATCTGTGTTTCCTGGCCCGTCTTTCTTCCATTTAAAGCGGTATCAAACAGATTCCCTTTCCAATGGCTTCCTCGGGCTGTGACCAGGCTTTAGACATAGTTCCAGGCTTTTATTTTGAAAAATGAGCGAGATTTTTCAAAAGTAGTCAGGTGTCCTCAGATTAGTTCCTGCGCACGAGAGGGTAGTGCTCCATTTTCTTTTTTGAGTAGGTTACGGTCTGGTTGAAATATTATCGATTATGTTTGTTAAAAACAACCTGAGGATAGGATTATAAAAAACATTTGACATGTTTCTACGACCATTACAGATACTTTTTGGAATTTTCGTCGAACGGAACGAGGCTTTGATTTTCTGAACATAACGCGCAACCCAAAAAGCGTTTTTTTGTTATAAAAGTAATATTTATCGAACAAAAATAACATTTGTTGTGTAACTGGGAGTCTCGTGAGTGCAAACATCCGAAGATTATCATAGGTAAGCGATTCATTTTATTGCTTTTCTGACTTTCGTGACCAAGCTAACCAAGCTAATATAAGGTTAACTGTTCTAGCATTGATTAATACACTCACAAAAGCTTAGATTGCTTTCGTTGAAAAGCATATTTTCAAAATCTGACACGATAGGTGGATTAACAACAAGCTAAGCTGTGTTTTGGTATATTTCACTTGTGATTGCATGATTATATATTTTTGAATCTGATACGTTTGGGAATTTTCTTCTGGCTTTCAGGACCGGAACGAGGCTGTAGTTTTCTGAACATAACGCGCAACGCAAATGGCGTTTTTTTGTTATAAAAGTAATATTTATCGAACAAAAATAACATTTATTGTGTAACTGGGAGTCTCGTGAGTGCAAACATTTGAAGATTATCAAAGGTAAGTGATTCATTTTATTGCTTTTCTGACTTTTGTGACTATGCTAATTTGGGGCTAGCTGTTCTAGCATTGATTGATACACTCACAAAAGCTTGGATTTCTTTCTCTGTAAAGCATATTTTCAAAATCTGTGTTTTGGTATATTTCACTTGTGATTGCATGATTATAAATATTTTTAGTAATATTTTGCGCCCTAAAATTCAGCGGTTGTTTAGGAAAATGATCCCGTAAAAGGGATCCGTAGCGCAGAGAAGTTAAACGACTCCGTTTATACCAAGTTCGTGCTCCTGCGCCTGACTTCCCTGCCACCAACACCCACCCTCTACAGAATCTCCGACCATAACTATGGAGTCAGCAGGATGAGGAGCGCGTCCAGGAGCATGCAGTTATGCTTTACCATCTTGGCGCCGCCATGGATCGCGTTGTCCAGACAATGGACCGCTGGGAGAGACAGGGAGTTCTTCCAGCGCCTCCACCAGCACAACCGGGGTCTCCCCTGAGNGACCGCTGGGAGAGACAGGGAGTTCTTCCAGCGCCTCCACCAGCACAACCGGGGTCTCCCCTGAGTGCCCCTTTCCCGCCTGAACCCAGTGGGATCCGCCTCTCCTTGCCCCAGGAGTACGACGGGAGGGCTGCGAACTGCCAGGGGTTCTTGTTACAGTTATACCTCTATCCGGCTCCATCGGACCGCCCTCGTCTCGTGCCTCACCGGGAGAGCCCTGGAGTGGGCCAACGCCGTGTGGAGAGAGGGAGATGTGGCGTTGGACCAGTTTGAGGGGTTCACCCTCTGTTTCCGGGCAGTCTTCGACCACCCGCGGCGGGTGAGCGCCTCTACCATCTGAGGCAGGAGACGAGGAGCGCCCAGGAGTTCTCCCTGGAGTTTAGGACCCTTGCTGCCGGCGCGGGATGGAACAACAGGGCCCTGATCAACCATTACCGCTGCAGTCTGCGCGAGGACGTCCATCGGGAGCTGGCCTGCAGAAATACCACCCTCACGTTTGACCAGCTGGTGGACCTGTCCATCCGGCTGGACAACCTGCTGGCTACTCGCGGACGTTCAGATCGGGGTCTGGTGGTTCCATCCTCCCGTACCCCCTCTCCGATACCCATGGAGCTGGGAGGGGCGGAGCGCAGGGAGACCGGAGGGGGTTCCCGCTCGTACATCATCTGTGGCTGCAGAGGTCACACTGCTGGGACGGTGCCGGGTTGGTTCCTCTGGGAATCGAGGCAGCAGGCAGGGCGCTCTGGCATCACCCCAGGTGAGCCGGCACCATTCTCACTAAGAGCCCTCTGTTGCACATATGTTTTTGGCTGTTACGTTCCCTGAGTTTTCCCAGCATAAGGTGCTCATCGATTCAGGAGCGGCTGGGAAATTTATTGATAGTGCTTTAGCCTTCATCGTTCCCGTGAATGTGCCCTTCCCTGATCACGCCTTAGAAAGTCGACCATTAGGGTCAGGGTTAATTAGGGAGGTCACCGCGCCTTTGGGCATGGTGACGCAGGGGGGTCATACGGAGAGAATTAGTCTCTTCCTTATTGACTCTCCTGCGTTTCCCGTGGTGCTGGGCCTACCCTGGTTAGCTTGTCATAACCCCACTGTTTCTTGGCCACAGAGGGCTCTCACGGGGTGGTCGCAAGAGTGCTCAGGTAGGTGTTTAGGGGTTTCCGTTGGTGCTACTACGGTGGAAAGACCAGACCAGGTCTCCACCGTGTGCATTCCCCCTGAATATGCCGATTTGGCTCTTGCTTTTTCCAAAAAGAGGGCAACTCAATTACCACCTCATCGACGGGGCGATTGTGCGATAGATCTCCTGGTAGAAGCTGCACTTCCCAAGAGTCACGTGTATCCCCGCTCACACGCGGAGATGGAGGCTATGGAAAAATATGTCTTCGAATCCCTGCGTCAGGGGTACATTCAGTCCTCCACTTCACCCGCCTCCTCGAGTTAATTTTTTGTGAAGAAGGAGGGAGGTCTACGTCCGTGTATTATCTATCGGGGTCTGAATCAGATCACTGTGAGGTATAGCTACCCGCTACCACTCATAACTACAGCGATAGTCAATGCACGGGGCGCGCTTCTTCACCAAACTAGATCTCAGGAGCACTTACAACCTGGTGCATATCCGAGACGGAGACGAGTGGAAGACGGCTTTTAGTACCACCTCTGGGCACTATGAGTACCTCGTCATGCCGTGCGTGTTGATGAGTGCCCCATCAGTCTTCCAAGCCTTTGTAGACAAGATTTTCAGGGTGTAGTGGTGTATATTGATGACATTTTGATATACTCCGCTACACGCGCCGACCATGTGTCACTGGTGCGCAGAGTGCTTGGTCGCCTGTTGGAGCATGACGTATACGTCAAGGCTGAGAAATGCCTGTTCTTCCAACAGTCCCGCATTTCCACTTCAGGGGTGGAGATGGAGAGTGACCGCATTGCAGCCGTGTGTAATTGGCCGTGTGTAACGGAAAAGGAGGTGCAGCGGTTCTTAGGGTTTGCCAACTACTACCGGAGGTTTATCCGGGGTTTTGGTTAGGTGGCGTCCCATTACCTCACTGCTGAAGCGGGGCCCGGTGCGCTTGCAGTGGTCAGCTGAGGCGGACAGGGCTTTTAATCACCTGAGGGCTCTGTTTACCTCGGCTCCCGTGTTGGCCCATCCGGATCCCTCTTTGGCGTTCATATTGGAGGTGGACGCGTCCGAGGCTGGGATAGGAGATGTGCTCTCTCAGCGCTCGGGTACGCCACCGAAGCTCCGCCCCTCTGCTTTCTTCTCGAAGAAGCTCAGCCCGGTGGAGCGAAACAATGATGTGGGGGACCGGGAGCTGTTGGCTGCCGTCAAGGCGTGGAGACATTGGCTTGAGGGGGCTAAACACCCTTTTCTCATCTGGACTGACCACAGCAATCTGGAGTACATCCGGGCGGCAAGGAGACTGAACCCTCGCCAAGCAAGGTGGGTCATGTTTTTCACCCGTTTTGTATTTACCCTTTCCTACAGACCAGGCTCTCAGAACGTTAAGGCAGACGCATTGTCCCGGCTGTATGACACAGAGGAGCGGCCCATGGATCCCACTCCTATACTCCCGGCCTCTTGCCTGGTGGCACCGGCAGTGTGGGAGCTGGATGCAGACATTGAGCAGGCGTTGCGTACAGAGCCCGCTCCCCTTCAGTGTCCGGCTGGGCGTCTGTACGTTCCGTCTGCTGTCCGCGACCAGCTAATCTATTGGGCCCATACGCCACCCTCCTCTGGTCATCCTGGTATCGGGCGGACGGTGTGCTGTCTTAGTGGGAAGTACTGGTGGCCCACTTTAGCTAAGGACGTAAGGGTCTATGTTACCTCCTGCTCGGTGTGCGCCCAGTGGAAGGCTCCTAGACACCTGCCCAGAGGTAAGTTACAACCCTTAGCCGTTCCACAACGGCCATGGTCGCACCTGTTGGTGGATTTCCTGACTGATATTCCTCCTTCACAGGGTAACACCACGATCCTGGTCGTTGTGGATCGTTTTAATAAGTTCTGTCGTCTCCTCCCTTTGCCCGGTCTCCCTACGGCCCTGCAGACGGAGGCTCTATTTACACACGTCTTCCGGCACTACGGGCTGCCTGAGGATATAGTGTCTGATCGGGGTCCCCAGTTTACGTCGAGGGTCTGGGTCAGCCTTACCTCAGGTTTTCACCCCAAGAGTAACGGGCAGGTGGAGAGAGTTAACCAGGATGTGGGTAGGTTTAACCACTAACCTTTCTCCCTTCCAGTGTGTATTGGGGTATCAGCTGGTTCTGGCTCCTTGGCATCAGAGTCAGACCGAGGATCCTGCGGTGGACGACTGGTTCCCGGCGCGCGGAGGAGACATGGGAGGCTGCCCATGGCCATCTTCAGCGCGCCGTACTGCGCCAGAAAGTTGGTGCAGACTGTCACCGCAGTGAGACCCCGGTGTTCGCACCGGGGGACCGGGTCTGGCTCTCGACCCGAAACCTGCCCCTCCGCCTGCCCTGTCGGAAGCTGGGTCCGCGGTTTGTGGGGCCATTTAAAGTCCTGAGGAGAGTGAACGATGTAGGTTACAGCTTCCCCCCGATTACCGCATTAACCCCTCGTTATGTTTGGAGGAAAGAGGAGGAGGCTTGCAAGCCGAAGAACACCATTCCAACCGTGAAGCACGGGGGGTGGCAGCATCATGTTGTGGGGGTGCTTTGCTGCAGGAGGGACTGGTGCACTTCACAAAATAGATGGCATCATAAGATAGGGAAATTGGGGATATATTGAAGCAACATCTCAAGACATCAGTCAGGAAGTTAAAGCTTGGTCGCAAATGGGTCTTCCAAATGGACAATGACCCCAAGCATACTTCCAAAGTTGTGGCAAAATGGCTTAAGGACAACAAAGTCAAGGTATTGGAGTGGCCATCACAAAGGCGGGACCTCAATCCTATAGAAAATTTGTGAGCAGAACTGAAAAAGCATGTGCGAGCAAGGAGGCTTACAAACCTGACTCAGTTACACCAGCTCTGTCAGGAGGAATGGGCCAAAATTCACCCAAATTATTGTGGGAAGCTTGTGGAAGGCTACCAAAAACGTTTTACCCAAGTTAAACAATTTAAAGGCAATGTTAACAAATACTAATTGCTTGTATGTGAACTTCTGATTCATTGAGAATGTGAAGAAATTAATAATTCTGTCTACTATTATTCTGACATTTCAAAATCTTAAAATAAATTGAATATAACTGACCTAAGACAGGGAATTTTTACTAGGATTAAATGTCAGGAATTGTGAAAATTTAACCTCTCTTGGGTAGGGGGCAGTATTTTCACGTCCAGATGAAAAGCGTGCCCAGAGTAAACTGCCTGCTACTCAGGCCCAGATCCTAAGATATGCATAGAAAACACTGATGTTTCTAAAACTGTTTGAATGATGTCTGTGAGTATAACAGAACTCATATGGCAGGCAAAAACCTTACCAGGAAGTGGGAAATCTAAGGTTTGTAGTTTTTCAACTCTTTGCTTATCCAAGATACAGTGGAAATGGGGTCATGTTGCACTTCCTAAGGCTTCCATTAGATGTCAACAGTCTTTAGAACCTTGTTTGAGGCTTCTACTGTGAAGGTGGGGCGAATGAGAGGGGATTGAGTAAGTTTCTCCCAGAGTGCCACGAGCTGACAATGCACGTTCATGTGAGAGAGTTAGCTTGCGTTCCATTGAATTTCTGAAGACAAAGGAATTCTCCGGTTGGAACATTATTGAAGATTTATGTTAAAAACATCCTACAGATTGATTCTATACATCGTTTGACATATTTCTACGGACTGTAAGGGAACTTTTTGACTTTTCGTCTGCACCTAGTGATCGCGCGTCATGAATTTTGATTACTGGGCTAAAAACAAGGAGTTATTTGGACATAAATGATGGACTTCATCGAACAAAACAAACATTTATTGTCGAACTGGGATTCCTGTGAGTGCATTCTGATGAAGATCATCAAAGGTAAGTGAAGATTTATAATGCTATTCTGACATCTGTTGACTACACAACATGGCGGATATCTCTTTGGGTTGTGTTGGTCTCTGAGCGCTGTACTCAGATTATTGCATGGTGTGCTTTTTCTGAAATCTGACACAGCGGTTGCAAATCGGACACTGTGGCTGGATTTACAACAAGTGTATCTTTAAAATGGTGTAAAATACTTGTATGTTTGAGGAATTTTAATTATGGGATTTCTGTTGTTTTGAATTTGGCGCCCTGCAGTTTCACTGGCTGTTGAGGAGGTGAGACGCTACCGTCCCACATACCCAGAGAGGTTAAATGTATGTAAACCTCCAACTTCAACTGTACATATGAGATGAGTAATGCAAGATATGTAAACAACATTATGAAAGTGACATTAATAAAGTTACTATTGATACATTTGTTAGAGTGGCCAATGATTTCAAGTCTGTATGTAGCCTGTAGCCTTTCTGTGTTAGTGATGGCTGTTTAACAGTCTGATGGCCTTAAGATAGCTTCTATTTTTCAGTCTCTCGTTCCCAGTTTTGATGCACCTGTACTGGCCTCTCCTTCTGGATGGTAGCGGGATGAACAGGCAGTGGCTCGAGTGGGTGTTGTCATTGATGACATTTTTTACCTTCCTGTGACATCGGGTGCTGTAAGTGTCCTGGAGGGCAGGTAGTTTGCGTCTGGTAATGCGTTGTGCAGACCGCACCACCCACTGGAGAGCCCTGCGGTTGTGGGCGGTGCAGTTGCCGTACCAGGCGGTGATACAGCCCGACAGGCTGCTCTCAGTTGTGTGAGGGTTTTAGGTGACAAGACACATTTCTTCAGCCTCCTGAGGTTGAAGAGGCGATGTTACGCCTTCTTCACCACACTGTCTGTGTGGGTTGACCATTTCAGTTTGTCCGTGATGTGTACGCCGAGGAACTTAAAACTTTCCACCTTTCTCCACTGCTGTCCCGTCGATGTGAATAGGGGGGGTTGCTCCCTCTGCTGTTTCCTGAAGACCATGATCATCTCCTTTGTTTTGTTGACGTTGAGTGAGAGGTTGTTTTCCTGACACCACACTCCGAGTGCCCTCACCTCCTCCCTATAGGCTGTCTCGTCGTTGGTGATCAAGCCTACTACTGTTGTGTCATCTGCAAACTTGATGATCGAGTTGGAGGCGTGCATGGCCACGCAGTCATGGGTGACCAGGGAGTACAGGAAGGGGCTCAGCACTCACCCTTGTGGGGCCCCAGTGTTGAGTATCAGTGAAGTGGAGATGTTGTTTCCTACTTTCACTACCTGGGTGCAGCCCGTCAGGAAGTCCAGGACCCAATAGCACAGGGTGGGGTTGAAACCCAGGGCCTCAAGCTTAATGATGAGCTTGGAGGGTACTATGGTGTTGAATGCTGAGCTGTAGTCAATGAACAGCATTATTACATAGGCATTCCTCTTGTCCAGATGGGGTAGGGCAGTGTGCAGTGTGATGGCGATTGCATCGTCTGTGGACATTTTGGGGCGATATGCAAATTGCAGTGGGTCTAGGGTGACTGGTAAAGTGGAGGTGACATGATCCTTGACTAGTCTCTCAAAGCACTTCATGATGACAGAAGTGAGTGCTAGGGGGCGATAGTCAGTTAGTTCAGTTCCCTTTGCTTTCTTGGGTACAGGAACAATGGTGGACATCTTGAACCAAGTGGGGAAAGCAGACTGGGATAGGGAGAGATTGAATATGTCCATAAACACTCCAGCCAGCCGGTCAGCGCATGCTCTGAGGATGCGACTAGGGATGCTGAAGGGCCGGCAGCCTTGCGAGGGTTAACACGCTTAAATGTCTTGCTCACGTCGGCCATGGTAGAAGGAGAGCCCACAGTCCTTTGTAGCGGGCCGCGTCGGTTATCTTCAAATCGGACGAAGAAGGTGCTTAGCTTGTCCGGAAGCAAGACGTCAATGTCTGCGACGTGGCTGGTTTTCCCTTTGTTGTCCCTGATTGTCTGTAGACCCTGCCACATATGTCTCATGTCTGAGCCGTTGAATTGTGACTCCACTTTGTTTCTGTACTGATGTTTTGCCTGTTTGATAACTATACTGTTTGTATTCGGCCATATCTCAGTCACCTTTTCATGGTTAAATGCGGTGGTTCGCGCTTTCAGTTTTGCGCTAATGCTGCCATCTATCCACGGATTCTGGTTTGGGTAGTTTTTATAGTCAAAGTGGGTACATCTCTTATAAACTTCCTGATGAATTCAGTCACTTCATCCGTGTATTCGTCAATGTTTATTCTCAGAGGTTACCCGGAACATATCCAAGTCCGCGTGATCAAAACAATCTTGTGGCGTTGATTCCGATTGGTCAGACCAGCGTTGAATAGACCTTAGCACAGGTACTTCCTGTTTGAGTTTCTGCCTATAGGAAGGGAGGAGCAAAATGGAGTCGTGATCAGATTTACCAAAAGGAGGGCGGGGGAGGGCCTTGTATGCATCGCGGTTAGAGTAGCGGTGATCCAGTGTTTTGCCAACCCGGGTACTACAATCAATATCCTGATTGAATTTTGTTAGTTTCTTAGTTAAAATCCCCAGCTACAATAAATGCAGCCTCAGGATATATGGTTTTCTGTTTTCATATATATGGAGTCCAGTGAAGTTTCTTGAGGGGGAATATACATGTCTGTGACAATAACCGACTAGAATTCTCTTGGTAGATAATATAGTCGACATTTGATTGTGAGGAATTCTAGGTCAGGTGAACAAAAGGACTTGAGTTGCTCTATGTTGTTACAATTACACCATGAGTCGTTAATCATGAAACATACACCTCACCATTTTTCTTCCTGGAGAGATGTTTATCGATGCATGATTGTGTTTCTATCTCCTACCTTTGTATAGGCTCTGAGATTTAATAGGCTATTATTATGTCATGATCCTGTTGCACAGCAATGCTGTAGCCTACCGGTCTATTTACTTCCGATTATGGTTGCTATTGAATTTATTTATTTCACCTTTATTTAACCAGGTAGGCCAGTTGAGAACAAGTTCTCACTTACAACTGCGTCCTGGCCAACGAATGAATGAGCAATGGATAAATGGTAGCCTAATATTTGTTGTTTAGCGGAAATAAACCAGTCATGTCAGAAAAGGAGAGTGTCACACCTGCTCTCGCTCTCCCTTTCTGGCGCTCGAGGGCGGGGTCTTCCCCGTGTCAGCAATAATGTTGTGTCCTTTGTTTCCTGTCTGTTTATTCATTAAATATTCACTCCCTGTACTTGCTTCTCGTCTGTCCTTACAGAGAGACATGATTTAGGCCTATATAATAAAAGTAAAATAAATATCAGGTGACATGCTGCTTACTATGCCATATTCTTACCAACGACAAATACATCCTTTTGTAATGAACACGAGAGGAGACAGAGAGCTGGTTTCAAGTGCAGGGCGCAGCAGGTGTTTACTGCAAAGGACCACAGGATGTCCTTTGCAGAGGTAGGGGGTCCTCTGCCCCTGGACCCACAGGCAGAAGGTCATATACAGGGGTCCAAAAAGGGTGGCAGGGAAAAGGCTAGTAACGTAGTCCGGGAGATCAGGTAATAGGTTGATAACAGGAAATCCAATAGGTTAAAGTACAGGCAGGGAATAGGCAAAATGCGTCATTAGTGAGACAGGCAAAAGCTATCATACAAGGGAGGAGTAAATCACGGGGAAAACCAAGACTCCGAAAGACGTGTGTCACAAAACAAAAAACTGAACTATATAGTGTGATAATGACATACAGGTGTGTGAACAGGTGATTGGGATCTGGAGATTGAGCTGCTTTCAGGGGATCTAGATGTTTGAGGGTGTGAGTTGGAAGCAGACGTTACACTATTTTATCATTAGGCTACCATTATTATAACTCCCGTGCATCAAACACCTCAATTTCCCCAACATAACCATATTTGCTTGCAATACAGTTGATCAACCACTAGAAGTTGTACATATGCATGGTTTGAGATTTGGTTGGAGATATGCACACTTTCCCGTGAAGTTAATCATTTATAAATACCAACCTTTTCGGGGAAACTTGTGCACACAAGGTTTTTAGTCTTTTTTGTGTGACTTTGATAAATGAGGCCCTAGGTCACAAAGTCAGGAAAAACTACTTGAGAGTTAGGTGAGAGTAACATTTAAATATCGGTCTCCCACCAGTACTCTTTGGAGAGTCACCTGCCTGGAGCGAGAGGCACAGATGCTTGGCTTGGCTGACCACTGGCAGCACACAGGCAGGGGGCAGAGTAGCCTTCACACCCCTGTGGGGACAACCACAGAGCGGAGAGATGGCGGGCGTGGGGGATTTGTCTGGTAGACAAAGGTGAGTTGTCGACAATGAACACAGAGAGAGCACAAAGTACTGTCTGTACCCTGTCAATGTCTCTTTGGTCAGACATCTGCTATGACAGGATGAGAGGAGAATAAACTATGACAGCAGTGTTGGCTTGTGTGATAGGATAAGATTGGGCAGAGGTTTTTTGTAAGTGGTTATCGATTATTTTTGTAACAGAAAAGCACTGTGCATTAATGTAGTTGACGTATATTATCGTGTTCCTTCTGTTCCATTATGGTTAACAATGCATATAGGGAGGAATTACGACTTGAGTCGTAATTGGAATGTAATTCCCTTTTTATGCACTTTTCTCTCTATGCGTATTCTGAATTTAAGCATGAGATTCACCCGCTATCCGTTTGGGTGGAGATCGAATAAATTAAGGTGAGGTGGAGGTGCGTCTACAGATACGCCATATTCTTACTTTGACTAAATATCCTCATAATTGCGCCACCTTGTGAGGAAACCATTAATAAGTTCTAGCGAACTGACCGGTTCCAAGTGGAGACGCATCTACTTTATTTTTTCTGAATGAAATAACACCATTCTCTATGCACTGTAATTTACAACTTGATAAGAGAGATTTGATAAGAGCTAGGTAAAGTTTAGGAAATGCTGTGCCATTATGCAGAACTTAAATTGTACATTATCATTCTGTTTTATTACATTGTTTTGTTTACCATTATTTGCTTCCTCTGTAAACGCCATCACGGCCATTTGGTTGTTGCTGAAGATATTTAATACCAGTTGATAATATAAAAAATAGACATGCAGGCTAATTAAATCATTATGGAGCAGAGCGCAGACCAAACCATAACAGTTTGAACCCGACGCATGGTGCAATACTTGGCCATGGCAGGCAATAGACGAGGGTATAGCATTATTCTCCATGTTATAATTCTATGTACACTAATCTTCCAACATTACCATGGGTTGAAGAACTGAATGTGCTAATTGTTTTTTATTTAAATGTAACCTTTTATTTAACTAGGCAAGTCAGTTAAGAACACATTCTTATTTACAATGACGGCCTACCCAGGCCAAACCCTAACCTGGACAATCTTGGGCCAATTGTGCGCCGCCCTAAGGGACTCCTAATCACAGCCGGTTATGATACAGCCTGGATTCGAACCAGGGTCTGTAGTGACGCCTCTAGCACCACTGGGATCAAACCACCATTTTCTTTGTTTTGTGCGTAAAGGCTCTGCAAGCATTTTTTTTCTCCTAAACCTAAATAATCTGAGTTTTTTTTTTTTTATCTACCAATTGTTGCTGAAACAGAGATGAAAATGCATTTGTACTGAACAAAAATATAAACGCTACATGCAACAATTTCAAAGATTTTACTGAGTTACAGTTCATAGAAGGAAATCAGTACATTTAAATAAATGCATTAGGCCCAAATCTATGGATTTCACATGACTGGGCAGAGGCGAAGCTAAAAACGACGTTGGAGGCGTCTTATAATAGAGAAATTAACATTAAATTATCTGGCAACAGCTCTGGTGGACATTCCTGCAGTCAGCATGCCAATTGCATGCTCCCTCAAAACTAGCATTGTGTTGTTTGACAAAACTGAACATTTTAGAATGGCTTTTTATTGCCCCCAGCATCTGTGTAATGATCATGCTGTTTAATCAGCTTCTTGATATGCCACACCTGTCAGGTGGATGGATTATCTTGGCAAAGTAGAAGTGCTCAATAACAGGGATGTAAAAAAAATGTGTTCCCCAAATTTGAGAGAAATAAGCGTTTTGTGTGTCTGAAATTTCTGGGATCTTTTATTTCAGCTAATGAAACATGGGACCTATACTTTACATGTTTTGTTTATATTTTTGTTCAGTGTATTTGGATGGCTTTCTTTCATTTATGCTTAATATTCTGAAATCGTTCTCTTGAAATATCTGTAGAAAAATTCGAACTAAAGGTACACCGTATTTAAAGGGATGGCTTAACCTCTAATTCCTCCCAAACCCGGATCCGGGAGCACCCCCCACAGTAAAAAAGCTGACTAGCATAGCGTCACAAGTAAATACTAGCATCTAAATATCATTAAATCACAAGTCCAAGACACCAGATGAAAGATACACATCTTGTGAATCCAGCCATCCATTTCCTGATTTTTAAAATGTTTTACAGGGAAGACACAATATGTAAATCTATTAGCTAACCACGTTAGCAAAGACACCACTTTTTTTACTCCACCAGTTTTTTACTCCATCAGTAGCCATCACTAATTCGACAAAATAAAGATATAAATAGCCACTAACCAGAAACAACTTCATAAGATGACAGTCTGATAACATATTTATTGTATAGCATATGTTTTTTTAGAAAAATGTGCATATTTCAGGTATAAATCACAGTTCTACATTGCAGCTGCAATCTGAAATAGTGCCGAAGCTGCCAGAATAATTACAGAGACCAACGTCAAATACCTAATTACTCATCTTAAAACATTTCTGAAAAATACACAGCGTACAAGCAAATGAAAGCCCAACATCTTGTGAATCCAGCCAATATGTCAGATTTTTTAAGTGTTTTACAGCGAAACACAATATAGCATTATATTAGCTTAGCACAATAGCCAGAAACGGGGGCGGAGCTAGCTGTTGGAGTGAACGGCTGTGTGTGAGAGGCTCCTGCAACTTTTTTGCGAAATAATCTAACTTAACCTACTTTATGACACTTTTTACAACAAACGTTTCTTTCTAATACAACATTGTAACTTTCTGTGTAAAAATGCCGAGTAATAGCGACCAAAGGACAATAAATCCTTATCGGAGGCCTACTCCTCACCAAACACGAGACAGACATGGCGGAAGGCACAGGCAAAAACGTGACACTTACAGAACTTACCCGGGCGTTGGGAGAACTACGTGTTGCTTTAGCTGAGGATCTTAAGGCTACTATTGCTGGACTGGACACCAAAATCGAGGCACCATTCGAACGGTCGCGTCGCAGGGCCAGAGTATTGTGGACCTTGAGAGGGCTTCTGAATTCAACGCTGGTAGGATCGACGAGTTAGAGAAGCTGTGCTCGTCACTGCAGGGTAGGGTGCAGAGGCTCTCTGTGAAAGTGGTCGACCTGGAGGGCCGTTCCAGACGTAATAATCTCGCGTTGTTGGTCTGGCAGAGGGGGTAGAGGCGGGCTCTCGCCCCACCGACTTCTTCGCCAAGCTACTGAAGGATGCAATGGGATCGGATGTTTTGGCTTCGGACCCCCAGCTGACCGTGCACATCGCGCCCTTGTTCCGGTGCCTGGACCGGGCCAACGTCCTCGCCCAGTCATCATCTGTTGTCACAGTTTCAAGACCAAGGATCTTGTCCTGCGCGAGGCCCGAATGAGGGGCACCCTGTTACATAAAGGGCACCCCTTCCGTGTCTATGATGATTATGCGCCCGATGTGGAAAGGACCACGGCGCCTACAGAGATGTCATGACCAAGCTCTACAAACTCCATCTTCGCCCAGCCTTGCTCTTCCCTGCAAGACTAAGAATTACCCCGCCTTCCGGTGAGAAGATCTGGCTCTCCTCGGTTTTGGCACGCAGAGAGTTTATCCGGGAACATACGCCAATCCCCGTACAGGTTAGAGTGCATTGTCATTGTGTGTTAGGGTCTGCTCATGGAATCGAATCCATACTATACCATAACGGGTGAAACCGTAATGAACGGTCTCAACGAGGGCTACCGAACATGTAAGATGCTGTGGAGGGCGGTCAGTTAAAGTCACTTTCATTCTGGCTGTGTTCAGAGCGATGCCTTCCAGGTTTGACCATTGACACTTTCGGTTGAACATACTTATATTCCCCATTTTTTGTTGCTGTTTGGTTTCGTTATTTATTTTTCAATTCTTACATTTATTGTTATTACAATACCATTTATTTACTGCTTGCATGGGACTGGGGGTGACGGTTGGGAAGGGGCAGACACAGACACCTGGATAGCAAGTTGAAGTTTTGTGCCGTTCTGCCTCTGTCTTAGCCGAGGGCCGCTCTCCCGATTTAGACCCCCACCAGCCCTCTGTAGTGTCTGTATAGGTGTGTGTATATATAATTACTATTCGTACTTTATATTATTTTTCTCTTAGCATGTATCCATAATGTATGTGTATATTTTAACTAGTGTAGATTATTATTCTGGGGCATGAATGTTTGTGTAGGTATGTGTATGTATGCATATATATATGTATATATATTTTTTTAATTATTCTTTTACATGTATTTTGGGTGTGGTGTGTGTGTATGTGTTGTATATATATATATATGTGTATATGTGTGTATGTATGTGTGTATGTATGTATATATATATATATATATATAACTTTTTATTTTTTATTTTATTTTCTGGTTGGGGGTACGTTTAATTTAGAAAAATTCTTGTTTCCTATCTAACCCACAATATGTAAATGTTCTGCTGTCTGTCGGTTGCTGATGGTTCATGTTTAGACCGGCATTGCTTAGCAATATAATCTTGTGCTGCTATATCTTGCTTATTCCGGATTGACCCAAGATGACGCTTAAGTGCGCAATATGTTTAAGTTGCAACTTATCTCTTTAGGTTTATTAGATGTTAATTGAACACTTTACTCGCGGAGCCTCCTCAGTTCATTGTTAGTGAAGTTCTAGGATAGTGGAGAGTGGAACGTATAGTTGGGATTTTATTTTTGTTTCACCTCTTGTTCGAGGTCGCGCCGTGCTTTTTTGGCATCGGCCAGACAATGTGTTTATTATTTTTATTTTTATATTTTTTCTCTCCTATTTGTGTATGCCTGTTAAAGGTGGGTTGATCGGGGGGTAAATGGTGGGGAAAGTAGGGTACAGGGTGGGAAGTAAAGTGCTTGTGGGGGGGGGGGGGGGGGCTGGTTGGACACTGCTCGGGTGTAGGTGCTACATATGCTGATCGTGACGGTTTGGTGCGCTTGCTTACCTTTTTACTGAGTTACATGTTATGCAGGCCACCATAGGAACTACAAATGAGAGGGGGGCGGGGCTCACATTCACTTCCTGGAATGTCAAGGGTTTAAACGAACAATTAAGAGAGGCAAGGTCCTGCCACTTGAAAGCACTCTCGTCTGATTTATATTTTTGCAAGAAACCCATCTGAAAAATAATTCTCATAGCAGACTTAAATGTAGGTGGGGGGGCAAGTGTATCACTCTAACTTCTCTGCCAAAAACGAGAGGCACAGCGATTCTGGTACGGAAAGGAATTCCCTTTCTACATAAAACCACTATTGTGGATAAAGAGGGTCGTTATGTGATCGTAATAGGAGAGATCCACTCTACTTCTGTAACTCTACTAAATATCTATGGGCCAAACATTGATAACCCCTCTTTTTTCAAAAGAGTCCTTGCCCTGATTCCAGATGTCTCCCACACTAACCTGGTCATCGGAGGGGACCTTAACTGTGTGCTAGACCAATACTTGGACAGATCCTCTACCCGGCGAACCCCACCTCCTATTCAAGTGAATTCTTGAATACCTCAATAAAGAATTCTAACTTATTTGATATATGGAGGATCACTAACCCTACGGGTAGGGAATACTCCTTTTCTCATGTTCACAAATGTTTATACTCGAATTGACTACTTTTTGGTTGATGCTA
The DNA here is from genome assembly GCF_002910315.2 of Salvelinus sp. IW2-2015. Taxonomy (NCBI): domain Eukaryota; kingdom Metazoa; phylum Chordata; class Actinopteri; order Salmoniformes; family Salmonidae; genus Salvelinus; species Salvelinus sp. IW2-2015. The sequence continues at coordinate 40,142,309 of NC_036860.1, read as the reverse complement.
AACTACTCCCCTATACCTGTAATGTGAGGTATCATGATATATAATCTCGGACCACAGTCCACTCACCTTCTCCCTGAGACTGGCTGACATCGTACCAAACGAGAGGGTCTGGAGGTTGAATCCTCAGCTCCTCACAGAACCAACATTCTGTGAACATCTTAAAGACCAAATTGCATTTTTCTTTGATACCAACGACACACAGAGACTTCCCCAACATTATTGTGGGAAACACTGAAGGCTTATTTGAGAGGCTGTATCATCTCCTTTCAGACTACCAGGAGTAGGCAAAACAGGGGAAAATTGGTAGAACTGGAGGGACAAATTCACTTACTGGATAGGGAGAATGCTAGACATCCATCTATGGAGAAACATAAAAAAATTACCTCTTTAAAATTTGAATATATCAGATTCTCTCAGCTAAAATTGCTAAATCCTTTCTCTACGCCAAGCAAAAATATTTTGAGTTTGGTGACAAACCACACAAATTACTCGCCAGACAACTTCGAAAAAATGTGAGTGACCGAATGATTCACAAAGTTAAATCGACTTCTGGGGAATTACTCTCTTCCCCAAAGACATCAATGACAGATTCCGACAGTTTTATGAGACTCTATATACATCTAAAGCAGATCCTAACCCCTTAATTATGCAAAATTTTTGGAGGACTGTAATCTTCCTGCCCTGAACCAGGAAGATTCTAACTTCCTGAATAAGGAAATTTCTCTAGCAGAAATTCGAGAAACAATTAAATCTCTAAAGAGTGGCAAGACCCCGGGCCCAGATGGATACCCTGGTGAATTCTATAAAACATTCAGCAACATGCTCTCTCCCTACCTGCACAAATGTTGGTTCAGGCCAAGGAGGAGGGAGCTCTCCCATCTACTTTGGATGAAGCATTCATTACAGTTATACATAAGAAGGTTAAAGATCCGGAAGAGGTAGGGTCATACAGACCAATATCCCTCCTTAATACAGACCAAAAGATTTTAGCAAAAACCCTGGCTAACAGTCTTAGCACTTTAATTGGCAAATTGGTCCACTCGGACAGACCGGGTTTATCCCGAACAGAAACTCTAACTTCAATCTCAGGCGCCTCTTCAACATTATGTATTCTCAGAGGTTAACCAACATGGCCTTGCCGTGATATCTCTTGACGCCGAGAGGCTTTTGACCAAGTTGAGTGGTCCTATCTGTTCAAAGTCCTACAGAAATGTAATATTGGAGATGGGTTCATAAATTGGATCCAGCTTTTATATAGGAACCCCTGTGCGAGAATACTTCACTAACCAACCACTGTCGCCCCGATTTAACCTTTACAGAGGGACAAGGCAGGGTTGTGCGCTGTCGCCTATGCTCTTCGCCCTAATCATTGAACCTCTCGCTCAGGCGATTAGATCTGATCCAGCAATACACGGCTATAATACTAAAGATACTCTAAATAAGATCTCCCTATACGCGATGACATTCTCCTCTGTAACAGAACCCCAAGCTAGTATTCCAGCTATTCTTGATGTGATTAATTTGTTTGGTACCTTCTCGGGATACAGAATAATTGGAACAAGAGTGAATTAATGCCCATACGGTTACAAAACACCTCCTGGCTAGAACATCTTCCAGTTAAGTTATCTTCAGAAAAATTTACCTATCTAGGAATTGTAGTTACCAAACAATACTCCTTACTATTTAAAGAGAATTTCCCCCTCTGATGCAAAAACTCAAGACAAACATACAATTTTGGAGAACTCTCCCAATTTTCTGCTCGGAAGATTAACGCCATTAAAATGGTCTTCCTCCCACAACTACTCTACTATACCAGAACATCCCAGTATTCATACCTAAATCCTTTCATAAACAACTGGACTCAATTATCAATCCTTTCATCTGGGATTATAAAACACACAGGATAGGTAAAAAAACACCTCTGCAAATCCAAGATGGAAGGAGGATTGTCTCTCCCAAATTTTATATTTTATTACTGGGCCGCTAACCTCCCGCGCGGTTACGTTTTTGCTGGATGACGCACGTCCGTCACCCAGCTGGCTTAGTATGGAACGTGAGGAGTGTCACCCCTTCTCTATCGGTGCTGTGATTTTGTCGCCTGTCAATCTGGAGAGGTCCTTTATCGTAACAATCCTATTATACATAGCACAGTCCGAATCTGGAAGCAAATTAAAACCCACTTCGAGCTTAGACCAATGTATTCATGCTCTCCTGTTGCCAGGAACCCCTCCTTTGCCCCCTCTAACCTTGATAACACCTTTGAGCAATGGGGAGAGTTGGGGATAAGTACCATAGGGGATTTATATATAGAAGGGACCTTTGCTTCCTTTGAGTTGCTGAGGGAAACTTATAATCTTCCCAGAAGTAACTTCTTAGATACCTCAAATCAGAGACTATGTTAGAAAACACCTCCCAACATTCGGAACGCTAAGCCTCCATGTTTGACGGATGCCTAAAAACATCCCCCACCTCAGACAAACTGATATCTCGTTTATATGATGCTTTTCAATCTGTTAGCACACCTTCTACAGATGCCATTAAGGCAAAATGGGAGGAAGAACTAGGGACTGACATCTCAGTGTCAGACTGGGAAGATAGCTTGGAGTACATCCACACTGCTCCATTAACTCCAGACACCGTCTCATACAATTCAAGGTATTACACAGATTACACTATTCCAAAACCAAACTGCATAGGATATTTCCTGAAACATCCCCTATGTGTGATAAATGTCAGGCTGCACAGGGTACACTACTCCACTGCTTTGCCCTATGCTCTAGCTTGTATGGATACTGGAGTGGAATTTTTAGGATCCTCTCGGAAGTTTTGGAGACTTCAATTGATCCAGACCCGCTTCTGATAATCCTGGGAGTGTCGGATTCCCTAAACGGATTAACCAACCCCCAAAAACAACTCATCTCTTACAGTCTCTTTCGGCAAAATTAATCTTGTTGTTTTGGAAAAAGAGGGAAGCGCCCACTACCAAATTATGGCTCAGCGATTGGCAAATACTGTACACTTAGAAAGAATTAGATATATTCTGAACAATAAATTATCAACATTTGATCAAATCTGGCAGCCTTTCCTCTACTACTTAGACCATGTGGCGCTGTGAATTTGTACTTTTTAACGCACTCTCAATTGTAATATTTTAATCACCTTTGGTCAGCGTGTGCTGGCACCGCCACCGAGCAGTGGGGAGGGTAATAAGGGGTAGGGATAGGGGGGGAAGAAGGGGGGAGGGATAAGGGGGGGGGTAAGGGGGGACACCTACCCTCTTTCTTTATACCTGTCCATGTTCTGTATGTCTTGTTTTGTAATATTTGTTTTGTACCCGGAACCCTGGGTCTTTTTGTTTCTGTCTGCTATTTTATGTATAGATAAGAACTGTATACCTGGCTTTTATACCGATACACCATTCTTGTATGTGTTCAATAAAAAATATTTGAACGACAATAGCCAGAAACACAAGCAATTTACTTCAGCAGCACAGGTTAGCGATCGTAACAATACAGCAAAAGATATATAATTTTTGACTAACCTTGATATACTTCGTCAGATGACAGTCCTGTAACATCATATTACACAATGCATATAGGTTTTGTTCGAAAATGTGCATATTTAGCAGCACAAATCGTTGTTATACAATGTGATCAGTGGCAACAGGTCATGCATTCTGGACGGCGCCATCTTGGAAAGGCACCTAAGTTTACGATTATTTATCGATTAGATTGTTTAAAAAATACAGGTTGGACAGCAAATGAAAGATGCATTAGTTATTAATGCAACCGCTGAGTTAGATTTTTAAAATTAACGTTACTAGACATACAGTGTGCGTTACAGCCAGACTAGTGCCGCAATAATTTTTCCACATAAATACGGAATAACATCATAAATAGCTCTTACTTTTGGACGAGCTTCCATCAGAATCTTGGGCAAGGTGTCCTTTGTCCAAAAGAATCGTTGCTTGGTTGTAAAACGTCGTCTTCAACTTCGGAATTAGCAGCTAACAATAGCYATGTGGMSMMRACATGCCCAAATSYYCAAAASGCAATACTAAGGAAATTCCGAAAATAGCAATATACTCGCATAAACTGATATAACTCGGTTTAAAATAACTTCTTTATGATGTTTCTAACACCTATATCGAATTAAATTACAGACGGATATAGCTAAGGCCGATAACTGAGCGTTTCAAAATGCCATCTTGAGGTCTTGCTTTGCGCAATGACGAACGACGAAAAGAGAGCTCACTTCGTTCCTTGGCCTTTTATAAGCTCTGAGAACTACGTAGACACTCCATTCCACTTCTCATTGGTTACTGACATCCARGGGAAGGCGGGTGCAGTTCATGTCGACCCATAGGATACATACAGAGCTTTAAACTGATCTGAGAACAGAGCCTCGTTTTCAGACCTTCGCAGTTCCTGTCATGGATTTCGCTGCAGAAAGAGTTCTGGTTCACCCACAGACATAATTCAAACGGTTTTAGAAACTAGAGATTGTTTTCTATCCAATAGTAATAATAATATGCATATTGTACGAGCAAAAATTGAGTACGAGGCAGTTTAATTTGGGAACGATAAATGTCCAAGTTGAAACAGCACCCCCTGTAGTGTCAAGAGGTTTTTAAGATAAATGTACTGAAAACCCTATTGAATGAATACTTAGCAGTTTAATTAAATGTATATAGTCCACAAGATGGCCACTCCTGCAGAGGGACTGAATAAGGTAGGCCTGAATTCCAAAACCTGAGAAATGCATAGGAAAGTGGTAAATTCATAAGTCTGAATCGGCATAATGTTGCACCACTGACAGCAATGAAATGTTAGAATGTGCCAGATACAGTATGTGCCAAAGATAACTTTGTAAATATTATTTAGTCTGTCAATTATAAAAGTCTATATCGTGAAATCAATTCTGACACAGTACAAATGACATTTTTACCTTTTTTTCTCGATTGATCTGATCCGACACAGAAATGTGATATTCTTATGCCACGGCACTTACTATCTCACCAATACTCTCTTTTTCGCTACAGTATATTTTTTACCCACCCCATCTTTGCAAGCTTGGTTCCCAACCAGAGTTAAAGTTCGCACTGCTTGCTGAGTGAGCCATTTATTGCCTTTAAAATCCTCCATTTTGATATAGATTGAGATTCATCAGGCTTCATTCAGTCTGTGAATATGAACCCAATGAGACGTGCCATTATCAGCATTCACATGAGACATCGTCGGAGAACGAATGGGATATTTCTCTGAATTTCCACCAGGAGACTGACCATGAAGGGAGGCAGAAAAGAGATTTGTCACCGGGAAGCCTGGTTTAATGTTCCGGCTAAACTGTTACAAAATAGATGTTGACACAAAAGTGGCAGATTCAAAAAACTGACATGACTGTGGGGATTTGGTGGAACAATCCCTGAGGATCTCCATAAGTAAATGTGACACGAGGCAATACATCAGAGACCCTTCCAGATAATGGGGGGATTGTCAGAGAGGAGCGATAGCTACCCAGAACCCTCAGCTCTCCCTCCAGGTGAGACAGCCAGGCTGGCTGGGCTTAGCTGGATACAGCCATGGCTCTGAGATATGCTCAGGGGGAGGTTCTAGGTTAAGTTAACAATTGATGGTTGACTAGTGAAAGTAAGGTAAAGGCTGAAACTATGTTTGGTTCATAGCTTCTATGATTAGATTTGGGGAAAATCATGTGACCATTTGCAGAATGTGTTTTGGGGAAAACAGGTGTGTAATATGGTTTAGGTTCTCATCAGGGCAAGTAGTAATAGGGTTTTAGTGACTCTCTCAAGCAAATAATAATGCAAGGATAGAGAGAGAGAAGTGAATGAGCGTGTATGTGAAACATAGAGAAGGGGGGAGAGATAGAGAAGGGAAAGAGAGCAAGTGAGAGAAGTTGACAGCACTCTTCAATCGTATTATTTCAGTTAATCTCCAACCTTGCCGGGTCTTTTCCCTCGCTCCCCAATTTCTGTTGTTTACAGTACACACTGCATTTCCAGAAATGTTCCATCTAATTGCTTTTTTGTGAAATGCATTTCCTCCTCCTGCTTTGCATGGCAAGCCGTCCTTGATTAGTTGGCTAATTAGTTTCTAAGCAATTACCTGCCTCACTGCTCTGTGATGGTCTCTCATATTTTTGAACACAGACCAAATACGGAGAAGAAACAACATGTTTGACATGTGATGTGTCCTCCCCTTCGTTTTACTTTAATTTTACAGTCTAATTGATCAACGAAATGAAATGGCCACTCGACTGCAAAAAATGTTTTATTAATTGAAGAAGAACAAACTCCACACTGGGTCGTACCATGTGTGAGGACGAGGTTGAATGGATGACATGTTCAGTATTTGTCTCTTCCTCCCTTGGCTTGGAAAGAGGTATCCATCTGGAAGACAAGCAAGGCCTAGTCAGCCACCTATTTGCTAGTGTTTTTAATACTGTGTGAAGACATTAGGGAGCATAATGTGGATTGATATTTGAAAAGCATGATGTACAGTGGGGAGAACAAGTATTTGATACACTGCCGATTTTGCAGGTTTTCCTACTTACAAAGCATGTAGAGGTCTTAAATTTTTATCATAGGTACACTTCAACTATGAGAGACGGAATCTAAAACAAAAATCCAGAAAATCACATTGTATGATTTTTAAGTAATTAATTTGCATTTTATTGCATGACATAAGTATTTGATACATCAGAAAAGCAGAACTTAATATTTGGTCGAACTTTGTTTGCAATTACAGAGATCATACGTTTCCTGTAGTTCTTGACTAGTTTGCACACACTGCAGCAGGGATTTTGGCCCACTCCTCCCTAAGATCTTCTCCAGATCCTTCAGGTTTCGGGGCTGTCGCTGGGCAATACGGAGTTTCAGCTCCTCAAAGATTTTTCTATTGGTTCAGGTCTGGAGACTGGCTAGGCCACTCCAGGACCTTGAGATGCTTCTTACGGAGCCACTCCTTAGTTTGCCATGGCTGTGTGCTTTGTGTGTTGTCATGCTGGAAGACCCAGCACGACCATCTTCAATGCTCTTACTGAGGGAAGGAGGTTGTTGGCCAAGATCTCGCGATACATGGCCCATCATCTCCCCTCAATACGGTGCAGTCGTCCTGTCCCTTTGCAGAAAAGCATCCAAAGAATGATGTTTCCACCTCCATGCTTCACGGTTGGATTGGTGTTCTTGGGGTTGTACTCATACTCTTCTTCCTCCAAACACGGCGAGTGGAGTTAGACCAAAAAGCTCTATTTTTGTCTCATCAGGCCACATGACTTCTCCCATTCCTCCTCTGGATCATCAGAATGGTCATTGGCAAACTTCAGACAGGCCTGGACATGCACTGGCTTAAGCAGGGGGACCTTGCGTGCGCTGCAGGATTTTAATCCATGACGGCGTAGTGTGTTACTAATGGTTTTCTTTGAGACTGTGGTCCAGCTCTTCTCAGGTCATTGACCAGTCTGCCGTGTATTTCTGGCTGATCCCTCACTCCTCATGATCATTGATGCCCGAGGTGAAATCTTGCATGGAGCCCCAGACGAGGGTGATTGACCGTATCTTGAACTTCTTCCATTTTTCTAATAATGCGCAACAGTTTGTTTCCTTCTCACAAGAGCTGCTTGCTTTGTCCTGTAGCCATCCAGCCTTGTGGCAGGTCTACAATTTTATCCCTGATGTCCTACACAGCTCTCTGGTCTTGCATTGTGGAGAGGTTGGAATCTGTTTGATTGAGTGTGTGGACAGGTTTTTTTATACGGTAACGAGTTCAAACAGGTGGCAGTTAATACAGGTAATGAGTTGGAGAACAGGAGGGCTTTAAGAAATAACTAACAGGTCTGTGAGAGCCGGAATTCTTACTGGTTGGTAGGTGATCAAATACTTATGTCATGCAATAAAATGCAAATTAATTATTTAAAAATCATACAATGTCTCTCACAGTTGAAGTGTACCTATGATAAAAATTACAGACCTCTACATGCTTTGTAAGTAGGAAAACCTGCAAAATCGGCAGTGTATCAAATACTTGTTCTCCCCACTGTATATCAATATACCAATACAGAAGGCTTCCCCACGGTAGAGTGGTCACATGCTCCTCAGGCCTCCATGAGCTGGAGACATGCAAACATACTTACTACATAGAGAGATTCATTAATTCATTAAATGATACACCACTCGCATTACTGAAGCACTTTGCCCCCTATAGATTAATGTATAGATAATGATGATGAGGGTATGGAATCAGCAGTTTTGGGGAGTAGTTCCACTACTTGTAACTCAGCTACTAATTAAACTACATGTTGCAATAGCTTGGTGGTAGTTTAACTACATTCAAAGCTTAGTGAATTAATTAATTAATTAAATTGTATTTCCGTGTCAAATCGTCAATTGGCAACCCATCCCTGACACAAACAAACATTACAATAATTCCCTGTGGTAATTAAATTATAATTATTTCCCGTCATTCTCTACATTGCGCATCACATAAAGAGTGAACAAAAAAAATACAATACATTATAGTAAATAAAGTTATCCAAACAATAATTACATCCCTTGAGCAGTAAAATACTATACATACATGTATACATATCATATACAGACAAGAAAATAAAATAATCACTTGAACCCAGTCTGGCACAAACAGAAGATTCATACAGTATGGCAGACAAGCCTATACACAATTTATATGCACACACATAGAAGCTAAATATTTACCACATAGAAGCTAAATATTTACCACATAGAAGCTAAATATTTGTGCAATTTAATTATAGGTTGCCCTTTTCTTTTATTCCAGGCTTTATCTAAATATTCCGCAAACAGAAATACACAATGGACAAAAAAAACATTTCAATTTCTCCTCATCACTGTGTCACGTTCTGACCTTAGTTTTTTTGTTATTTCTTTGTTTTAGTATGGTCAGGGCGTGAGTTGGGTGGGTTATCTATGTTGGTTTTTTCGTTTGGCCTGGTATGATTCTCAATCAGAGGCAGGTGTCGTTAGTTGTCTCTGGTTGAGAATCATACTTAGGTAGCCTTTTTTCACCTGGGTTTCGTGGGTGGTTGTCTTCCGTGTCTGTGTGTTCCACACGGAACTGTTTCGGGATTTGTTCGTTCACTTTATTGTTTTGTATTTCAGTGTTCAGTTTGTTCCATTAAATATTCATCATGAACACTTACCACGCTGCACTTTGGTCCTCCTCTCTTTCTCCCAGCGAAGATCGTTACACTCAGCCACATAATGCCAGGGTATATCTAGTGTGCTTTCTGGAATAAGAGCAAGTGTATATCGTTGTAGAAAGGGCAATAGAGGATAAAATTAGTTTCGTTCTCTATCTCTTCGAGGTCACAATAGTTACATAGTCTTTCCTCTTCCAGTTCACCACAATACCGACTTGTTTCAATATCCCTGATCTTACCTGTGCACATAGCAAACTCTTGCTTTTAGGTAGGCTTTACATAATTTCTCTCTCACACATGAATTCACCCTTAACACTTTATTAGAGTTGATACTGTTATGGGGGGGAGGGGTTAATGTTCTAAAGCCTTATTTGCTTATTTCCCAGCATGCCTTTCAAGTGAATGTGAGAGATACCCACCCATCACTGTTTGTTACTGATTGTTGCATTCAATTATGTGTATTTCTGAAGCTTTCACCAAGAGACTGCCTTAGTGAATGTGTTTGAAGTCTTTATGACTACATATTATGGGTTTCATAAGGTCTTTGACTAGGCCATAACTAATGTGCATGCAGGAACATATTTGACCGACTGCCTTGATAAGGCTGTATGTAACACAATTTGAAATGGTGTATTTTACATTGGATAAAAGCAGAGACACAAAATGGTATATCATACACTGCGTTTGAGGGACAATGGGAAAGTAATTCTGCTTTGAAAGTTGATAAACTTGTAATCTTACTTTTCAAAAAATGTTCTTTGAATATTTTGGTACCTACTGGAGAGCTCTTCTTTGTCTACACCCATTCAGCATCATTCACACCCTTCTAAGCTTTAGCTCCACCAATCTCTTTAAGGATTGATCCGAGCATTCTATCCTAACAGCAGTTAACTTCTTATGGCTGCAGGGGCAGTATTGAGTAGCTTGGATGAAAAGTGCACATAGCAAACGGCCAGCTCCTCAGTCCCAGTTGCTAATACATTGGATAGAAAACACTCTGAATTATGTCTGTGAGTGTAACAGAACTCATATGGCAGGCAAAAACCTGAGAAGTTCCACTTCCTGTTTGAATTTTTTCTGAGGTGGCAGATTTTCAACCAAGCTCTCATTGAAATTACAGCGAGATATTGATGAGTTTTCACTTCCTACGGCTTCCACTAGATGTCGACAGTCAATAGAACTTCGTCTGATGACTCTAATGTGAAAGGGGCCCGAAGGAGACAGGAATTAGTCACCACTGCCACAAGTTGACCATGCTTTCACATGCGCGTTCACATGAGGACCTCCGTTCCACCGCTCATCTGAAGTCAATCTAATTCTCCGGTTGGAATGTTATTCAAGATGTATGTTAACAACATTCTAAAGATTGATTCAGTACATCGTTTGACATGTTTCTACTGACTGTTACGGAACTTTTGGACATTTCGTCACGTTATAGTGGACGCGCTTTGTGACTTTGGAATTGTTTACCGCTAACGCGCTAACCAAAGTAGCTAATTGGACATAAATAACGGACATTATCGAACAAATCAAGCATTTATTGTGGACCTGGGATTCCTAGGACTGCATTCTGATGAAGTTCATCAAAGGTAAGGAAACATTTATCATGTATTTTCTGGTTTCTGTTGACCCCAACATGGCGGCTAATATGGCTATTGTTCTGTGCTCCGTCTCAGATTATTGCATGATTTGCTTTTTACGTAAAGTTTTTTTTAAATCTGACACAGCGGTTGCATTAAGGAGAGGTATATCTATAATTCCGTGTGTTTAACTTGTATTATCATCTACATTTATGATGAGTATTTCTGTTGAAACGATGTGGCTATGCAAAATCACTTGATGTTTTTGGAACTAGTGAATGTAATGCGCCAATGTAAACTCAGATTTTTTGTTATAAATATGAACTTTATCAAACAACATGCATTGTGTAACATGAAGTCCTATGAGTGTCATCTGATGAAGATAATCAAAGGTTAGTGATTCCTTTTATCTCTATTTCTGCTTTTTCTGACTGCTATCTTTTGCTGGAAAAATGGCTGTGCTTATTGTGGTTTGGTGGTGACCTAACATAATCGTTTGTAGCGCTTTCGCTGAAAAGCATATTTGAAATCGGACACCTTGGTGGGATTAACAACAAGATTACCTTTAAAATTATATAAAACACATGTAGGTTTGAGGAATTTTAATTATGAGATTTCTGTTTGAATTTGGCGCCCTGCACTTTCACTGGCTGTTGTCATATCGATCCCGGTAGCGGGATGCAGCCATAAGAAGTTAAGCACCCATACTAACTAGGGACTTTTCTATCATGTCAGTAACCAATGTATGTCATTCTGTGATTGATTAAGTTAGTTAATAAATCATTAAGCTAATTTGTATATCGCTGATTCATGATCTAGGCTAGGGTTTGTGCAGATATCCAAGAGTTTGCAACATTCAGAATATGACTGATGAGGTAAATTTCATAAGATATGAAAATATCTAAAGAGTTATATTCGGGACATAAATACTCTTTCAAACATTTTCCTGTGGTGCCCCGACTTCCTAGTTAATTAAAGCTACATGATTAGTTTAATCGCGTAATTAAATTACACATAGAGAATTTATTTGATAATATACAGTCTTCAAATTTAATGATAGTCAATTCTACGACTAGCTAGCTAGCTAAACAATGAACCAACAGGTAGCTAACCAACCAGGTTCAATGTTAGCTAGCTAACATTAGGCTATAACTAGCCAAGCAAATGGCTCTGAGGTACGAATAATAAGATCATACATGTAACATTAGCTAGCTTGCTATAAGTACACTTTAACTTGAAATTAGAAATGTGTAATATCTGAAAATATAGCTAGCTTGCTAACAGTACACTAACTTGAAATTAGAAATGTGTAATATTTGAAAATGTAGCTAGCTAGACTATCTTACCCGTATACATCATGGTTGGACGCTTCTCCCTGTCACGGATGCCATAGGTGCCCTTAGTTTGAAGATGTAATCTGGAAACAGGTGTTTTCTCCATCTTCTTAGCTAGCTTACTCTAATTCCACTGATTTAAAAACTCGGCCCACCAGAAAGTGGAGAGCAACACTTATGCAGTTCTACTAAGCAATATATTTCTAAAAAAGTCTGCGTTAGACAGGATTACCTACACATACTAACCAGCTAAAATAGACAGAAGCGTGTTATATGGCAGACTAATCTGAACTCATCTCTTGGCATGTCCAGCCCACTCAGTATCTCAGTCAATCATGGCTAGCGGGAAGGTTGCTGACTTTTTCTGTGGCTAAACCAACTAGGCTCGTAATTTAACAATTTGATTTGTATTTACAGAGGGCACACAAGTTTGTAATTAAGGCACATGAAAGTTCACATGTTCCAGAACAAAAAGCATTTTGATGAAAAAAAATATTACGTTCCTCATGAAGCTGGTTGAGAGAATGCCAAGAGTGTGCAAAGCTGTCATCAAGGCAAAGAGTTGCTTCTTTGAAGAATCTCAAATTAAAAATATTTTGGTTATTACATGATTCCATGTCTTATTTCATAGTACAATGTAGAAAAACCATTGAATGAGTAGGTGTGTCCCACCTTTTAATTGGTACTGTATATTAAAACAAACTATTCTAAAAATCCAACTACAACAAATTATTATGGGAAGAGGATTAATGAGGCTCCTCCCACGTCTTTATCACTCAGAGTTAACGGAAATGAACTCAACACATTCGAGTAACAACACTGTGATTAAAAAAACACTTCATTTATTCACCACATGTTGTAATGATGGGGCGGTGAGTTATAAGCAGGTGTAACATTTTAATATAACAACAAAACCAAGAACACGTCACTGACATAAGGCAGTGTGCCGATACACAAGAACAATACAAACTGGTGAGTGAACCTGGGAGAGTGACATATAAAGGGGAGGAAATGATGAAGGTAATGGAGTCCAGGTGCGCGTAATGATGAATCCCAGGCCCGGTGGTTAGTACAACGTCGTACGCCGGAGGGGAGGAGCAGGAGCAGATGTGACACATGTGGTGCCAATTTCAATCCCACTGGTGTTAACCCTACACTCAGATATAACACTCACAACACTTTTTAGCTTAACACTGAGATTTTAATACTTGTAAATTTGCTGTGTATCATTATACAGGGTGTATTGACATGATCTCATTTTACCGATTGCGCATCTCTGCCATTAATGGAAGCATAACTCTCTTACTTAAACTTTTGCATTAAACATCTGAACTTAGCAAAAGTGCTTTCGGTGGCAAGACAGGACTTATGAGGGCACTCACAACTCAGGTCAACCATCTGATCGTTTTTCATTAGCATTTTCCCACCAATAGCTTATTATTTATATTAGGTGCCTGCAGTGCATAAATGCATATAGGAAATGACATGTAGGCCTGCGCAGGCCCCATGCTAGGAGATACTAATTTATTCTACCATTACAGGAGCACAGAGCACCTCACTGACACCGTACACAGCCACACTATCCACTCTCGTCTTGGATTTTAATGAGCACAATAGCTGGGAATTAGTTTCAATAGAACTCTCGCCGAAGGAGAGTTTTCTTTTTTAAAACAGAGAGCCCTCATTGAACTCTTTATATGACGAATCACCCTAGCTGTGTTTGGCTCTCACATGTAAGTCTTAAGAATTAGGATGTTCCTATTAAGGCTATGTGATAAATCACAGTTAAATTGTGGTCAATAAATATGCTTTAGGGTTTGGCCACACATAAACATGTTCTTAGAAGGGACTAACAGTTCAAATGAAAGTCATACTGTTCTTGAGTTAGTTTAAAGATGTGACTTAATTTATATGGATGGTTCTATAATACCAGGTGAGCTCTGAATGTGATCCTGTACTCAAGTTTGTAGATATTGCACTGTGTGTTATACCTCCTCCCTCTCGTCTAGCAGGATATGTGTCAAGATTCCCTTGGTGAGTACAGTAGGAAATGCCACTGCAATCTCATAGACATGTTAAACATCCCATAAACCTCTGACCTTTCAAAAAGGGATTGCTTGATATTTGCAGTGGCAAGTAAACTGTAATAGTGCTGTAGGCCATGAGGCAAAATCAATAAGTATAAGGATATATAGACCAACAACCTTGAGGCTAAAAGTGATAAACGTGGGATACACACTAAAGGAAACGTATCCCATAATATTGGATGTATATGTCATCTGTTCCACAATATTATCAAGTTTATGCCCTCCCATTTTCTTTCAAACTATACACACATTTAAACAGTATTATGATGAACCAAACTGGTTGAAAGAAAAAATTCTACATTCAGTTTTGAAAGATCACTGACCATAAACTTCTGAACATGCCAATACATTTTGGCAATTGCAGTACAACATCGACTCTCAGGAGTAAAATTCCAGCTCTTTAGAGAGGTTTATGCAACATACGTTTCCTAGCTCTTGCATAATGGGAGTCAGGCTCCCTGGGGTGAGGAAGACTGGATCTGTCTCCCTTCATCGCATGTGAACATCTGTTGGACTTGACCTTCCGCCTTTGATCAAAGAGGCCTCTTTTGTCTCTTATTAACATCAAATGATGAACATTCCTTTTTTACTCTGCCCTTTATCTTCTGCTCCAGATACGCAGCGGAAATTCCTAACCTCTCCTGCTTTGTATTCAGAGGGGCTTTTATAAATGATTGAGGCTGGCACTGTTGGAGGGGTACAGAGGTGTAATACAGTGTTCACAGGACATTGTGCCATAGACCTGTTCTAGTGGACCCTTGTCATCCACAGAGGATGGAGTTTGTCTACTTAAGGGGAATTAATGAATAAACACATGAAGAGCACATTGTTCCCGATGGCATTATGCAGTATAGTCTGTGGACCCAATAGGTCCCCAGACGATGCAATCGCTATCCCACTGCACACTGCCCTATCCCATCTGGACAAGAGAAGCACCTACAGTTGAAGTCGGAAGTTAACATACACTTAGGTTGGAGTTATTAAAACTCGTTTTTCAACGACTCCACACATTTCTTGTTAACAAACTACAGTTTTGGCAAGTCGGTTAGGACATCTACTGTAACGGCTCTCGTTGGTGGTAGAAAGAGTAGACCAAAGCGCAGCGTGGAAAGTGTTCATGATTTTAATTTTAAAAACACTCAAACAAAATAACAAAATCGAAAACGAGAACGCACAGTTCTGTCAGACAACAGTAACTAAACAGAAAAAAAGATCCAACAACCTAATGGTGGGAAAAAGGGCTGCCAAGTATGATCCCCAATCAGAGACAACGATAGACAGCTGCCTCTGATTGGGAACCACACTCGGCCAAAAACAAAGAAACAGAAAACATAGAATTTCCCACCCGAGTCACACCCTGACCTAACCAAACATAGAGAATAATAAGAATCTCTAAGGTCAGGGCGTGACATCTACTTTATGCATGACACGTAATTTTTCCAACAATTGTTTACAGCCAGATTATTTCACTAATAATTCACTGTATCACAATTCCAGTGGGTCAGAAGTTTACATACACTAAGTTGACTGTGCCTTTAAACAGCTTGGAAAATTCCAGAAAATTATGTCATGGCTTTAGAAGCTTCTGATAGGCTAATTGACATCATTTGAGTCAATTGGAGGTGTACCTGTGGATGTATTTCAAGGCCTAGCTTCAAACTCAGTGCCTCTTTGGAAATCATTGGAAAATCAAAGGTCTACAAAATTGTGGAGGTCTACAAAATTGTAGACCTCCACAAGTCTGGTTCATCGTTGGGAGCAATTTCCAAATGCCTGAAGGTACCACATTCATCTGTACAAACAATAGTACGCAAGTATAAACACCATGGGACCACGCAGCTCTGTCAGGAGGCATGGGCCAAAATTCACCCAACTTATTGTGGGAAACTTGTGGAAGGCTACCCGTAATGTTTCACCCAAGTTAAACAATTTAAAGGCAATGCTACCAAATACTAATTGACTGAATGTGATGAATGAAATAAAAGCTGAAATAAATAATTCTCTCTACTATTATTCTGACATTTCACATTCTTAAAATAAAGTGGTGATCCTAACTGACATAACACAGGGAATTTTTACTCTGATTAAATGTCAGGAAATTTGAAATACTGAGATTAAATGTATTTAGTTAAGATGTATGTAAACTTCCGACTTCAACTGTATGTAAGAATGTGGTTCATTGACTACAGCTCAGCATTCAACACCATAGTACCCTCCAAGCTCATCATTAAGCTTGAGGCCCTGGGTCTCAACCCCACCCTGTGCAGTTGGGTCCTGGACTTGCTGACGGGCCGCCCCCCAGGTGGTGAAGGTAGGAAAAAAAAGTCTCGACTTCACTGATCTTCAACACTGGGGCCCCACAAGGGTGCGTGCCCAGACCCCTCCTGTAGTCCCTGTTCACCCATGACTGCGTGGCCATGCACGCATCTAACTCAATCATCAAGTTTGCAGATGACACAACAGTATTAGGCTTGATTAGCAACAACGACGAGACAGGCTATAGGGAGGAGGTGAGGGCACTCGGAGTGTGGTGTCAGGAAAACAACCTCTCACTCAACGTCAACAAAACAAAGGAGATGATCGTGGACTTCAGGAAACAGCAGGGGAAGCACCCCCTCTATCCACATTAACTAGACAGCAGTGGAAAGTTTTAAGTTCCTTGGCATACACGTCACCGACAAACTGAAATGGTCTACCCACACAGACAGTGTGGAGAAGAAGGTGCAACAGCGCCTCTTCAACCTCAGGAGGCTGAAGAAATTCGGCTTGTCACCTGAAACCATCACAAACCTTTACAGATGCACAATTCAGAGCATCCTGTCGGGCTGTATCACCGCCTTGTATGGCAACTGCACCGCCCACAACCACAGGGCTCTCCAGAGGGTGGTGCAGTCTGCACATCGCATTACCGGGGGCAAACTACCTGCAATCCAGGACACCTACAGCACCTGATGTCACAGGAAGGCCAAAAAGATCATCAAGGACAACAACCACCCGAGCCACTGCCTGTTCACCCCGCTATCATCCAGGAGGCGAGGTCAGTACAGGTGCATCAAAGCTGGGACCGAGAGACTGAAAAACAGCTTCCATCTCAAGGCCATCAGACTGTTATACAGCCATCACTAACATTGAGTGGCTGCTGCCAACATACTGACTCAAATCCCTCGCCACTTTAATAATAAAACATTTGATATAATAAATGTATCACTAGTCATTTTAAACAACGCCACTTGATATGCCACTCATCTCATATGTATATACTGTACTCTATACGATCTACTGCATCTTGCCTATGCCGTTCGGCCATCGCTCATCCATATATTTATATGTACATATTGTTATTCATTCCTTTGCTGTTGTGAAATTGTTAGATTACTTGTTAGATATTACTGCATGGTCAGAACTAGAAGCACAAGCATTTCGCTACACTCGCATTAACATATGCTAAGCATGTGTATGTGACCAATAAAATGTTCTTTGATTTATTCCTCCTCCACCAAACTTTATAGTTGGCACTGTGCTTTAGGGCAGGTAGCATTCTCCTGGCATCCGCCAAATCCAGATTCGTCTGTCAGACTGTCAGATTGCTTTACACCCCTCCACCTGACGCTTGCTATTGCGCATGGTGATCTTAGGCTTGTGTGCGGCTGCTCAGCCATTGAAATCCATTTCATGAAACTCCCGAACAGTCCGAACAGTTCTTGTGCTGACATTGCTTCCAGAGGTAGTTTGGAACTCGGTTTTAAGTGTTGCAAGTACTATTCTCTAACTCAGATATTTGGTTGAGATGGAAACGTGAATCCAACATATCAATTATTATATTGTAGACAGTCTGGCTTTAATTCCAGTTTAAGTCAGCGTCACAGATGGATCGATCCAAGCAGAAGATAAATGTCCTTAAAATCCAACAAGGTGTACGCCACCATCTTGTCTATTTCAAATCTTCTCTCATTGATCGCAAGACAGGTGGGAGTCATCATGAAATGGGGCACTTTGGTGTGGACACCCACCTGTCTCAATCAAGGAGAGTAGATTTGAAATAGACAAGATGGCAACGTACACATTATTGGATTACTTCATGCAGCAAAACATTTATTTGATTTAATAACAGAGCATTTTCAAAATTTTAAACAAACCCCTGCAACCTTACATGGACGTTTAGAAGACATTGGTTGTCTTCCAAGTCGGGAATTGAGGAAGTACCGACAAGTTAAGGTTGGTCAAAAATTCTCTGTGCTTTGCCAAACAGTACCTAATAACGCGTATCAGCCAGCTGGAACAGAGTAATGGTCTGGCTAGGCAATATTTTTCATAGCTATCCCAGCCCCTGAATTCTCAATTGAAGATATGGCCCACATCTGGATCAATGAACTACAGTTCCGATGCTCTATTTTAACATTTAGAATCTTAATAATCCTCGCTTGCGATACAGTTTTGGAAACCTTTGGAACTTAACTTTAACATCAGGGAGAAAGAATCTTTAAAATACAAAATATAGATTTACTATACGCAGTTTAGTTGCATTGCAAAGTTGCATTCTGGTTGTACCGGCAAAATATTTTTAAACACAGCCCCCAGCCGAGGTACGAAAATTCCTCCCCAGTTATGCTTCATTAGAGATGTTTGAAGTGGAAATTGGATGGGAGGAAGCGTAGTCTCGGTTCAAGGCTGTGTTCATGAAAATACACCTGGGTGCAACTTTCCTAAACTGCGTACAGTAAGTGGCTCTTTTCTATTTGAAAAATGATTTCTTGCTTATATGGAAGTTAAGGTCCAAATGTTTTCAAAACTGTATCGCGTGCGAGACATATTTGCGTTTAGACAGAGCATTTGCGCAGCGCCGGAGGGCTAGGCTAAAGGGGATGTCCAATGGCTCAATGTAATTGAAGGCATGAACAATGGCTATCACATGAGTAACAACCAATGGTCACATACTTACATGTTCCCGCCTTGCGCATGTTCTACGCCACGAGGACCTCTGTCAATAGTTTTGTTAACAGTTCCGGTTAATCTTTTGAAAATCTAAAATCTAAATTCACAAGGTAGTTGTCAAATCAAGTTGTAAACATTGTAGCTGCCCACCGTTCTGAACCCAGACAGCAGATGGTCCAGTTGATATATGGCCGTGGAGCATGGTCTCTCAGATGACTGAGAGTTTAATTTGAGCATCAGGGCTCCAACAGTAGCACAGATGGGCTAGGATAGCTCTGTGGGCCAGGACAGGGTTAAAGGCACAATCTGAAATGGCATTGGTAACTTAAACCAATTAAATACACCCCTAGACCTATGACTCCATTGTTTATGAACAGAAATCTCAGAGTGTGGCTTTAAGAGAGGGCTGATGCGTGACTACTGGCTGAGTACATGGCTATGTGTGATTAATAGTGTTTGCCAGAGCTGAAGACAAGGCAGCAGCTAGTGACACGAGATGCGGAACATAGATTTATCTACAGCTTGTGGAAATCAATCAATCAAGCCCCACCAGACTTGTGTGTGAGAGGGATAGTAAACTCATCTGAGCAACTTTCATCCTCCCAGGATCAGGGGATGAATACTGTTGGCAGGATAGGGAGGGATTTATTTTTTCTCCTTTTTTGTTAGTGTAGATCAGGGTTTCCTAATCCTCATCCCAAGGACCCACACAGATGTATATAATTGTTCTACTTAAGCACTAGCACGTGGGATTCAGCTAATCACAGGCTTGATGATTAGAATAATATAAATATCTTATTGATGATTAGGTTATTAGCTCAATCAGGTGTTTTAGTGCTGGGCTGGAACGAAAATGCACACCCCTGATGTTCCCTAGAACCATGATTTAGAAACTCTGATATAGATTTCCAGCAATGCAACTTTATAAGAGATCAACCCATTTTGTTAGGACAGAGGGAAGGCTGTAACCTGTTGAGGTGAAAATTATAACCCTCAGCTAGCCTGCTGGGATGTTGTAAAATACCTCAAAACCTCTAGCTGTTCTCAGAAAGTGTCCAGTATGTGCCCTGTAAAACTTCTAAAACCAGTTGCCTCCTGTTGGATAAAACTTCACCCTGATTGCACAAATAGGCCCTAATTCAATCAATTACGGAGTGAATATGGTAGTTCAATTGCATCCACAGTGTGGCTAGAACACTGCTGTATTCTAGCTAGCAATGGTAATGCAGTTTACTGTTTCTAAAATGATCTGGGATTGTTTGTTCTGACTGAAAGTTGTGTTCTTTCTAAAATGTCTCACTAAAGAATGGCCAAAACAATGTTGGAATTTCAAATCCAACACCTCTGCAATTTAAAATGTTGGCACAGTCTTATGTGACCTTAAAAATAGACCTGTTTGCTAAACATTCTGTTTTGTATTGTTCACACCCCAAAAAGCAATATTTTCAAACCTTGCTACAGGGAGCATCTTTACTTAGGTCTGTTTCCTAGGAGATTCAGGATCCTGTGTGTAGACATAGCTGTTTGGGTCTATGCTGATACCACATGATTAAGCCTCATGTTTATCTCTACTAACAACTCAGCTCAGACCCATTTAAATTATATTCAGCTTCCACATTGTGGATGGATTCAATATAAGAAGCTTCAAAATAAAAGGCCCCCTTTGTATGCCTGTATTTGCCCTGCTGGGTTTCGTGTACAAAGTGAAACATCGCTTAGAGCGCATTGCTTGTGTGCCTCAATAATTCATGTATTGTCATTGTGAATCATGGCATGCTCTTCTACTGCAATCGTCAGGATCGTTTGTTTAGCAAAGTCTGCTAAATACCTATCCTGTTTGCCACACCTGTAATTAACCATTCACATTGATTCGGCCACCTGCAGGGAATTCCTCGACCCAGGAATAAATGCCAACTGAAAGTCACGACCCGATTAGATTTAAAAGCAGCTTTTTATTTTAGCATAGACATAAACAGTTATACATCTATGTGTGTTTCTGTCTGTCTGGCTGTGTATCTCTGTTTCTTAACACCTTCAGTGTCCATGTGAAATGTAACACTTGGCTTTTTATCTCCTGTTCTTCATAAATCCTTTTCTCGCTTCAGTAAGTGGCCAAGCTGCGAGTGTGTGTGGAAGCATCAGTGCTTTATTAATTATGAGAAAGCACATGTGTTGGGCAGGATACTCAGCAGTGAGATAAACCAATGCTGGAGAAAACAGAAGCGGATTTAAGGATGACTACTTTCAGACTGGATTGTCAAAATATCCTGCTCACCATGCGTAGAATAGATCCGCAGCAGAACACTCATCCGTTCCATTCAGCCCCTTTGGCTACTGAAACACAATCCAAAGCAACACTGTTTTCTTTTTTCCTTTGTAGAACAGAAATGTATTATGGAAAAGTGTGGTCTTTTAAATGCTGAACAGCTTGGGTGTTAAAGTACAGTCTGTATATGACATAGCGTAGGGCCATGTGTTTCTTGCAATTATGTGACAGATTTGATCCTGTATTTTTTGCCTTATGCATAAATGATAATTACAGCACAAATATAAGCAATTGTCTGAGGATGGTGCTGGAACATTTGAAATTAGATGAACAAGTAAAAAAAAAAAAAAAAAATCAAGGCCATGTGACATGGTTGAGCAAAACACAGGGCTCTGGAGAATGGTGGCTGGGTAGAGTAATGTGGAAATTCCTGAATTAACCCTATTTTTGTTTCGATAGCCAGAAACATACACTGAGTGTACAAAACATTAGGAACACCTGCTCTTTCCATGACATAGACTGACCAGGTGAATACAGGTGAAAGCTATAATCCCTTATTGATGTCACTTGTTAAATCCACGTCAATCGGTGTAGATGAAGGGGAGGAGACAGGTCAAATAAGAATTTTTAAGCCTTGAGACATGGATCGTGTATGTGTGCCATTCACAAGGTGAATGGGCTAGACAAAACATTGAAGTGCCTTTTAACGGGGAATGGTATTAGGTACCTGGAGCCCCGGTGTGAGTGTGTCAAGAACTGCAACAGTGCTGTGTTTTTCACACTCAACAGTTTCCCATGCGTAGCAAGAATGATCCACCACCCAAAGGGCATCCAGCCAACTTGACACAACTTTGGGAAGCATAGGAGTCAACATGGGCCAGGATCCCTGTGAAATGCTTTTTACACCTTGCAGAGTCAATGCACTGGCAAATTGAGGCTGTTCTGAGGGCAAACCCCCGGGGGGGATGCATCTCAATATTAAGAAGGTGTTCCTAATGTTTTGTACACTCACTGTATGTCCTCACTGTATTATGTATTATCAGACCACCACTGAAAAGTCACTTTTAAAAAAGGTACCCAAAGTCAGTGTTACTCCATGGGCAACTAGCTAATGTCTTTAATTTAGTTCTCCCTCAGGCATGTAATTATGTTGTTATGTAGATGCTTACAATGTATGACAGCTAATGACACGCATCATTACTGTTAAGTATTCTTAATGAATACTCATGGAGTTGTCACTTGCTGGCGTCTTGTGGGTTCCGTAATAACATCAACATATAGTGGTGCCTGGCCTCACCATCATACCATGACGTGCTTTGGGAGTGTGACTGCTCTGGAGTGCTGCTAGGGGATTGTAGTATAACCTCACCTGTAAATGTTGGGCTGGGTAGATGAGGACAACCTTGACTGGAGACTTTGTTATTGTAGAGTAGCCTTAGCAATTTATGTAAGACTGGAATTCAATCAAGCCCTCTATAGCAAATGTTTTTTGCTGTGAATTGACCCCAAAGGCTTGTGTAGTGAGGTGCTGTCATTGGTCCTGATTTGTCTAGAACAGTCCTCTGGTACAACTGAATGGAAAGCTGGGGAATTCTGAGTTCTGGGCCATACCCTTCCTCACACTCCAACTCTCCTAACAGCACACTGCAGTTACTAATAAATAGTACATAACGTACAGTTTTGCCAGTGATTGCTCTGACTAGTGCTTCATTGCGTTATCCTTGCATTGTTAGCTTCCAGATTTCTGGCGACTTCATCTGTTGGCAATTCCCCATCTCTGTGACCTCCAGCGAATCCACCCCTGCCTGAGCAAATAGTCATCTATCTTAAGGGCATAATGAAGATGACTAATCTGGCCATAAAATAGGCCAGAGAAGTGAGAAAGATAGTATTGTCCATGTTAATTAATTAGATATATAACTTTAGTCCATGGCGTTTCTCTCCCTTGGCTAGAAGTACTGCTCTCTCCTCTAGAAAATATCAATAAATCTGAAAATGGAGTAAAGCGAAGCGATTAATGGTTGGAAAGTCTTTCACAACCAAGCAATGTTAGAAAAGTAATATCTCTATACTGACTTTCACAAATTTTGGATTTGGAATAACATAATCTTGCATAACCTCCTATAATGTCAAACTCCTACTCTGGTTATTTCGCTATATCATAAATAAACATTTTTGTCAGTCTACCTTTTGAAATGACCATCTTAAAAAATATATATATTTTAAACTGCTACTAAACATGTATCAGCTAAATCATGATCGATCAACCCATAATTTATTCCAATGACCAGGAGGACTCCATTCATTGAATCTTTAGATGAGTGTTTCATCCCAACATCCCCTGTTGTCAAGTGAATTTACCCAAAGCTCTGTGCCTATCCAAACAGGCCTGGGCTTAACTAATGACAAAACTATAAGTTAATGAGCAGGAAAGGGAATTGAATTAGGATGGTGTGCTGGAGGATTTTCAACCTTGTTAAAACATTACAGCTTCTTATATCTTCACAATGATAAAAGGGAAGTAAATAAACGTGTATAGCGCTGCCTTGTTCCTAACAAATTTGTTTGGCCTTGTGACATTTACTGTTTCTGTTTAGAATGTGGACTGAGTTCAACAGTATACTTTTATCAAATATGTGAACAATGATACTAGTAATGTTCATATGATTTTTATTTATACCTTCTTTAACCAGGAAAATTAACTGAGAACACATTCTCATTTACAGCAACAACCTGGGGAAGAGTTACAGAGGAAAGGATGAATGAGCTAATTCAAAGGTGGGGATGATTAAGTGGCCATGACAGCCAGATTGGGAATTTAGCCAGGACACTGGGGATAACACCACATCTTACGATAAGTGCCATGGGATCTATAGCAACCACAGAGAGTCAGGACTGCCATTTAAAGTCCCATCTGAAAGACAGCAACCTACACAGGGCAATGTCCCTAAACAGTTGCTTGGGTTTTGGGATATTTTTTAGACCTGAGGAAAGACTGCCTCCTACTGGCTGTCCAACACCACTTTCAGCAGAATCTGGTCTCCCATCCAGGGACTGACCAAGACCAAACATGCTTAGCTTTAGAGACAAGCCAGCAGTGGGATGCAGGGTGGTATGCCGCTGGCCTAACTTTCTAGTCATTATTTTGCTAACAGTGTCTGTAGGCCATAAATGTATGTTTATTTGATTAAACGTGGTAAGTCTTGAGAAGGATTTAAAATGCTCTGCTTAAAAGCTGAGAAACTCATAAAAAACCCTCTGCTTTCGCTGTGTTTGTTTAGTTCCTCAAGGGGGTCTGTGTCAAGCTAAAGTACTGCATACCTCTTGGGAAATCCAGAGAGGCAGATGATAGATGAATGGGGAGGGTTGTATTAGTGCTACAAGGTGGATTCAATGTCTTCTGCTGACACCTGTCATTCAACAGCCTCTCTAATTAGACTGCTAGTGTACTGCCATATGTTACATCATGTAGCTGCCTCTCACTGGGCTGTGACAGTACACAGGGGGCTACTGTACGCAAGGCCTTAGGAGTAACTCTAGTCAGAAAGCCTTTAAGGAAGCTGCTCTCATTGTTTTACTAGGTTAAGTTATTCAGAGATGTTGTTTTATCTTAAATTTAGCCAGTGGGCAGAATAATGACTAGAAATAATAGAACGAAGAATAGCGCTTCTTCAACAGCTAGGCTACTTGACCATGAATTAGAATTCCTGGATGGTGTACAGTATGATAAGCTACTGCTTGTTATTGTTACGGTTAGGCTTAGGTTTAGAATAAGAGTTAGTATAAGGTTTAAGGTTAGGGCTAGGGTAAGGGTTAAGTTGAGGGTTAGGATAAGGGTTAAAGTTAGGGTTAGAATGAGGGTTAGAGTTAGTAGATAGTTAGTTGACATATTACTGATATGTAGATAGTCTGTAGAGCATCTACAGATGGACTATCCAAATAAAGTGTTACCCATTATTGAATAAATTGAGTTGGTTAATTTCCTTAACCTGAAGAAATGCTTGACTTCACATGTAATGACGAAGCTGCAGTGTTAATTCAAACAAATGGACTGATGCTTAACAGCATAATTGTGCATTTTATGCCGCGAAAGGAGACTGAAATAGAGAATAGAGTTGCAATGTTCACTTTTACAACCCCATAACAGGATGCAAATGCAATTATACCTACACTGTTCTGTTAAATTGCAATCATTCGACTATACCGAAATCTCACAATACTTTGCCATTTGTGTGCAATGCCGACTTTTTAAGTTACGTAGAACAATTTCATTTCCAAACACCGGTCTGTAATTGTGTAACCCAGCACAACAGGGTGCAGAGAGAGACAACAATAACTCCCTTATCGTACCTGACAAACATTATGCTCCCCTGGATAAATGCACACCAATCATTTTGGTGTCACATTACGAGTGCCTGATAAAAGTGGCAATGATTTCCTCTGAGCAGAGTGACAGCAAATTGTCACATCCCCAAAGGCCAAATGGGAATAGGTGAATAATTTATACCTCGCCCATCTACTGCTGCTCTAAGCCTGTTTTAACATGGTTATGAGGCAGGCGAAGACTGTCATTTACAATGGAATTTATAGCACTCATCCAAATACTATTTACATAAATGTATTACTCAACTTTGAAACAGGTTTGGTTATGTTTCCACTTGCCACACAAACAAAACAAACAGCAAATGCATCCAACAAATTTGAAGAGTCACATGCTCTTTGTGTGCTATGAATATGGGACCAAATACTTACCTTTTGACTACTTTAATACACATATAAGGGAATTCGTCCCAATACTTTTAGTCCCCTAAAATGGGGGGGGGTGTCTATGTACAAGAAGTGTGGTCATTTCTAAACGGTTCACCTAAAATGAATGAAAATACCCTCAAATTAAAGCAGACAGACTGCACTTTAGCCCCATAGTCATTGAATAATTAAAAATCCTGGACTACAGAGTCACTGTCCCAATACTTGTATGTTATTGCTTTAAGAGCGAGTTAGCTAGCATGCTCTAATTGTAATGGTTGCATTAGGTCCCTGCTAATTCACAGTTATTTCCATGCTAACAGATGAATCACAAATCTACAGCCATCAACATACTGTTGTCCTGCACATGTAATGTGCTTCCTTGTGTCTATCGTCAGAATTAACACCAATCGACTGGGATTGCTGGCTGGGCAGTCCTTTCTTTAAAAACATAACGCAAAAGTTATGAAATACGATCACATCTGTTACATATATATCAATTGCTTACAGTTCAAATCAAATTTTATTAGTCACATGCCACGAATGCAACAGGTGTAGACTTTACAGTGAAATGCTTACTTAAAAACCCCTAACCAACAATGGAGTTTAAAAAATATGAATGCAAATAGTCTGGGTAGCCACTTGATTAGATGTTCAGGAGCCTTATGGCTTGGGGGTAGAAGCTGTTTAGAAGCCTCTTGTTCCTAGACTGGCACTCCGGTACCGCTTGCCGTGCGGTAGCAGAGAGAACAGTCTATGACTAGGGTGGCTGGAGTCTTTGACAATGTTTAGGGCCTTCCTCTGACACTGCCTTAAATAGAAGTCCTGGATGGCAGGAAGCTTGGCCCCAGTGATGTATTGGGCCGTACACACTACCCTCTGTAGGGCCTTGCGGTCGGAGGCCGAGCAGTTGCCATACCAGGCAGTGATGCAACCAGTCTGGATGCTCTTGATGGTACAGCTGCAGAACCTTTTGAGGATCTGAGGACCCATGCCAAATCTTTTCAGTCTCCTGAGTGGGAATAGGTTTTGTCGTGCCCTCTTCATGACTGTCTTGGTTTGCTTGGACCATGTTAGTTTGTTGGTGATGTGGACACCAAGGAACTTGAAGTTCTCAACCTGCTCCACTACAGCCCCGTTGATGAGAATGGGGGTGTGCTCGGTCCTCCTTTTCCTGTAGTCCACAATCATCTCCTTTGTCTTGATCACGTTGAGGGAGAGGTTGTTGTCCTGGCAACACATGGCCAGGTCTCTGACCTCCTCCCTAGAGGCTGTCTTGTCATTGTTGGTGATCAGGCCTTCCGTTGTTGTGTAGTTGGCAAACTAAATTATGGTGTTGGAGTCGTGCCTGGCCGTGCAGTCATGAGTGAACAGGGAGTACAGGAGGGGTCTGAGCACGCACTCCTGAGGGGCCCCTGTGTTGAGGATCAGCGTAGCGGATGTGTTGTTACCTACCCTTACCACCTGGGGGAAGGCCGTCAGGAAGTCCAGGATCCAGTTGCAGTGGGTGGTGTTTAGTCCCATGATCCTTAGCTTATTGATGAGCTATGAGGCCACACTGGTGTTGAACGCTGAGCTGGAGTTAATGAATGGAATTCTAACATAAGGGTTCCTTTTGTCCAGGTGGTAAAGGGCAGTGTGGAGTGCAATAGAGATTGCATCATCTATGGATCTGTTAGGGCGGTATGCAAATTGGAGTGGGTCTAGGGTTTCTGGGATAATGGTGTTGATGTGAGCCCTTTTTGATTAAGCTAATGACTGATGTGGTGTACCCCCCAAAGCCATCAGAAGAATCCCAGAACATATTCCAGTCTGTGCTAGCAAAACAGTCCTGTAGCATAGCATCTGCTTCATCTGACCACTTTTTTATTGACAGAGTCACTGGTGCTTCCTGCTTTAATTTTTGCTTGTAAGCAGGAATTAGGAGGATAGAATTATGATCAGATTTGCCAAATGGAGGGCAAGGGAGAGCTTTGTACGCGTCTCTGTGTGTGGAGTAAAGGTGGTCTAGAGTTGTTTTCCCTCTTGTTGCACATTTAACATGCTGATAGAAATTAGGTAAAACGGATTCCAGTTTCCCTGCGTTAAAGTCCCTGGCCACTAGGAGTGCCGCCTCTGGGTGAGCGTTTTCCTGTTTGCTTATTACGGAATGCAGCTCATTGAGTGCGGTCTTAGTGCCAGCATCGGTCTGTGGTGGTATGTAGACAGCTACGAAAAATACAGATGAAAACTCTCTAGGTAGATAGTGTGATTCACAGCTTATCATGAGATACTCTACCTCAGGCGAGCAAAACCTTGAGACTTCCTTAGATATCGTGCACCAGCTGTTGTTTACAAATATACACAGTCCGCCCCACCTTGTCTTACCAGATGCTGCTGTTTTATCCTGCCGATACAGCGTTTAATCAGCCAGCTGTATGTTGATAACATCGTCGTTCAACCATGACTCCATGAAGCATGAGATATTATAGTTTTGAATGTCCTGTTGGTAGTTTAATCTTCCTCGTAAGTCGGCGAATTTATTTTCCAATGATTGCATGTTAGTTAATATCAAATAAATGTATTTTTGGTCACATACACATGGTTAGCAGATGTTAATGCGAGTGTAGCGAAATGCTTGTGCTTCTAGTTCCGACCATGCAGTAATATCTAACAAGTAATCTAACAATTTCACAACAACTACCTTATACACACAAGTGTAAAGGAATGAATAAGAATATATCGATGAACGATGGCCGAACTGAATAGGCAAGATGCAGTAGATGGTATAGAGTACAGTATATACATATGAGATGAGTAATGTAGGGTATGTAGACATTATATAAAGTGGCATTGTTTAACCTGTCTGGCTCCGGGGTTCCGCTAGCGGAACTCCTCCCACATTCCACTGAAAAGGCAGAGCGCGAAATTCAAAAGATATTTTTTGGAAATATTTAACTTTCACACATTAACAAGTCCAATACAGCAAATGAAAGATACACATCTTGTGAATCCAGCCAACATGTCCGATTTTTAAAATGTTTTACAGCGAAAACACCACGTATATTTATGTTAGCTCACCACCAAATACAAAAAAGGACAGACATTTTTCACAGCACAGGTAGCATGCACAAAACCAACATAACTAACCAAGATCCAACCAAACTAACCAAGAAACAACTTCATCAGATGACAGTCCTATAACATGTTACACAATAAATCTATGTTTTGTTCGAAAAATGTGCATATTTGAGGTATAAATCAGTTTTACATTGCAGCTACCATCACAGCTACCGTCAAAAATAGCACCGAAGCAGCCAGAGTAATTATAGAGACCAACGTGAAATACCTAAATACTCGTCATAAAACATTTCTGAAAAATCAATGGTGTACAGCAAATTAAAGACAAACATCTTGTGAATCCAGACAATATTTCTGATTTTTTAAGTGTTTTACAGCGAAAACACAATATAGCATTATATTAGCTTACTACAATAGCCTACCACACTACCGCATTCATTCATCAAGGCACGTTAGCGATAGCAATAGGCACGTTAGCGAAAGCAAATAAACCAGCAAAAGATATTAATTTTCACTAACCTTCATAAACCTTCATCAGATGACAGTCCTATAACATCAGGTTATACATACACTTATGTTTTGTTCGAAAATGTGCATATTTAGAGCTGAAATCAGTGGTTATACATTGTGCTAACGTAGCCTCTTTTTCCCAGAATGTGCGGATATTTTTCTAAAACTCACCTATTCTGACCAAATAACTATTCATAAACATGACTAAAAAATACATGTTGTATAGGAAATGATAGATACACTAGTTCTTAATGCAATCGCTGTGTTAGAATTCTAAAAATAACTTCATTACGACATCCAGCTTAGTTATAGCGAGAGAGTGCCCAAAATCTGGGCGCTACCTAATAGTACACATGTTCGACAGATATATGAAATAGCATCATAAAATGGGTCCTACTTTTGACGATCTTCCATCAGAATGTTGTACAAGGGGTCCTTTGTCGTGAACAATCGTTGTTTGGTTTTAGAACGTCCTCTTCTCCAGTCAATTAGCACAGAAAGCTAGCAAAGTAGCGCGAAGCTCTCCTTCCTGAACAAAGGCACACAACGCAACACGCCTAACGTCCTGAAAAAATTTCAATAATCTAATAAAACTATATTGAAAAAACATACTTTACGATGATATTGTCACATTTATCAAATAAAATCAAAGCCGGAGATATTAGTGGTCTATAACGACAGCTTTCCAGAAGGCAATCCCAGGCTCCTTCTCGCGCTTTCCAGAAAACAGGAAATGGGTGACACGTCATGCCAAGAGCTTTTATTCCACCTCAGACCAAGATAAACACTCCATTTCTTCTCTCACTGCCTATTGACATCTAGTGGAAGGTGTATGACGTGCATGTATACTTATACGTATCAAGCCCATTTATAGGCAGGCCCTAGAACCTGTCTCTTATACACATCTAGATGTGTATAAGAGACAGGCCTATTGACATCTAGTGGAAGGTGTATGACGTGCATGTATACTTATACGTATCAAGCCCATTTATAGGCAGGCCCTAGAACAGAGCATCGTTTTCAGATTTTCCACTTCCTGATCAGGAAGTTTGCTGCAAAATGAGTTCTGTTTTACTCACAGATATAATTCAAACGGTTTTAGAAACTAGAGAGTGTTTTCTATCCAATAGTAATAATATGCATATTGTACGAGCAAGAATTGAGTACGAGGCTGTTTAAATTGGGCACGATTTTCCCCCAAAGTGAAAACAGCGCCCTCTGTCCTCAACAGGTTAAAGTGGCTAGTGATACATTTAGTACATCCAATTTTTTATTATTAAAGTGGCTAGAGATGAGTCAGTATGTTGGCAGCAGCCACTCAATGTTAGTGATGGCTGTTTAACAGTCTGATGGCCTCGAGATAGAAGCTGTTTTTCAGTCTCTCGGTCCCAGCTTTGATGCACCTGTACTGACCTCGCCTCCTGGATGATAGCGGGGTGAACAGGCGGTTGCTCGAGTGGTTGTTGTACTTAATGATCTTTTTGGCCTTCATGTGACATCGGGAGGTGTAGGTGTCCTGGAGGGCAGATAGTTTGCAGGCGGTGATGCGTTGTGCAGACCTCACTACCCTCTGGAGAGCCTTACGGTTGTGGGCGGAGCAGTTGCCGTACCAGGTGGTGACACAGCCCGACATGATGCTCTCGATTGTGCATCTGTAGAAGTTTGTGAGTGCTTTTGGTGACAAGCCAAATTCCTTCAGCCTCATGAGGTTGAAGAGGCGCTGCTGCGCCTTCTTCACCACGCGGTCTGTGTGGGTGGACCATTTCAGTTTGTCCGTGATGTGTACGCCGAGGAACTTAAAACTTTCCACCTTCTCCACTACTGTCCTGTTGATGTGGATAGGGGGGTGCTCCCTCTGCTGTTTCCTGAAGTTCACGATCATCTCCTTTGTTTTGTTGACATTGAGTGTGAGGTTATTTTCCTGACACCACACTCCGAGGGCCCTCACCTCTTCCCTGTAGTTGTTGTTGGTAATCAAGCCTACCACTGTAGTGTCATCTGTAAACTTGATAACTGAGTTGGAGGCATGCATGGCCATCCAGTCGTGGGTGAACAGGGAGTACAGGAGAGGGCTGAGAACGTACCCTGGTGGGGACCCAGTGTTGAGGATCAGCGGGGTGGAGATGTTGTTTCCTACCCTCACCACCTGGGGGCGGCCCGTCAAGAAGTCCAGGACCCAGTTGCACAGGGCGGGGTCGAGACCCAGGGTCTCGAGCTTGATGAGGGAGGGTACTATGGTGTTAAATGCTGAGCTGTAGTCGATGAACAGCATTTTTACATAGGTATTCCTCTTGTCCAGATGGGTTAGGGCAGTATGATTGCGATTGCGTCATCTGTGGACCTATTGGGGCGGTAAGCAAATTGGAGTGGGTCTAGGGTGTCAGGTAGGGTGGAGGTGATATGGTCCTTGACTAGTCTCTCAAAGCACTTCATGATGACGGAAGTGAATGCTACAGGGCGATAGTCATTTAGCTCAGTTACCTTAGCTTTCTTGGGAACAGGAACAATGGTGGCCCTCTTGAAGCAGTAGAACAGAAGGCAGTGGGGGTTTATTTGATCGCCTACGAATTCTCAGAAGGCAACCTGACCTCCGTCCTCTTTTTCTTCGTCTTCTCTCTCTCGCGCAAATGACAGGGATTTGAGCCTGTATGTCCTTCATTTCGGGCTCGTCAGACTCTTTAAAGGAATTAAAATCCTCTGCTAGTTCGTGGTGAGTAATCGCTGTTCTGATGTCCAGAAGTTATTTTCGATCATAAGAGACGCTAGCAGCAACATTCTGTACAGAATAAGTAAAAAACAGAAACAAAAACTATCTAAAAAACACAGCTGGTTAGGGGCACGTAAAACTTCAGGCATCTTTTCCGGCGCCATGATACATACCAGTTATGCCTGGGTATATGACTTGTAGGATAACTATTCCAATTCTATAATTGGTGACCAGGCTTGAGTTAATGATAGACTAATATAAACCACAGAATAGTGTATACAGCATCCCAAACCACTCAGGAGACAGTCTCTTCTCCTGCAAGTGCTTCTGACACAGCCTCTGATCCCAGTGTAACTGAAGCCCCATTAACACTGTAACACTATGGGTATTTTACAATGAAGAACTAGTGATCTTAGAGAACATGCTTCTTGGCAGGGGGAGAGATCCCTCGCTCTCTCCTTCCTCTCATAATGGATATGCCTATACTCGTTTCATGGTGCCCTCCATCAGGAGGCTTCTACAGCCATGCCAGGAGACCTGGGCACCAGATCAGCGGCCATCTGAATGGATTGCTCATTTAGCTCATCATGGGAAACTAATGAGGATGAATTTGGAGCAGTGGTGTGATTTGACCCCAAGCAAGAACTCCCTTCAATAGTGTGTCTATTTATTGGTATGCTGTATTTTATTTTTGTCGAGTTGTTAGCTTTTTGTTTTTTTGTGCCTCTCATTGAGAAGGCAATTTACATGGGAACCACCATGAAGAAATGTCAGAATGTTGACTTAAGTGAGGAACTTGCTACCAGTTCTATTTTTTTAATTGTGACATGCAGTTTATTAGTGTTATTATTCTGTTTAAATATGTAGGAGGCGCTTCATACTTTTTATTTTCCGGGTTGTTAACAAGTGCCACACGTTTTCCTGTGTCCCTTCGCCTACACATCAATAGTGTACTTTGTCACCTTTTCTATACAGTTACCTCAGTACATCAAAGTGAGTTATAATTGCAGAAAAAACCCGATCCACTTCAAACTTCATATTTCTCATACAAATTTACAACCACTACAAATCTACACGGCATGCCAATAGGCAGCCAACTTGAAAGGAATGTCAAGTTGTTTCTAAAGCTTTCTAGCTTCTTAGGTATCGCAGTTAAGAGGTTTTCTTCATGCATTTATGCAAGTTAAATTTACAATGGTCCAAGGAAAATCAACCCGGCTGTGTCATTTAATTATAACTGTTTGAAATTAGTTTTTTTCTCCTTTATTGTTTCTTGGAATTGATAGGAGGGAGCTCTTCACATTACACTGTGGTGCTGTGATTCCCATTGTTACAGCTCACAGCCTAATAGTCCCATCAGAGAAGCAGGCAGACACTCAACTATTAGCTAAAGAGAGTGTATGTGCTAATGGCTAAGAGAGGGAGAGCGAGAGCAAGAAAGAGAGAGATGAAGAGACTAGGGAGGGGGATATAGAGAGAGAGAAGGGGAGAGGGAGAGAAAGAGAGAGAGAAGGAAGGGGTAACAGAAAGAGAGAAGGGGGCGGGAGGGAGGAGTCTCCAGCCTGGGGGAAAACAATCTCATTCGAAGACTGCACATATATGGAAGCCTACGTGCCATGCAGATCCACGTAAAGCAAATATTTAACCTCTACAAGATGGGTGTCCCTATACCAGGACGGTTGAGCTAACGTGCGCTAATGTGATTAGCATGACAGTTGTAAGTAACAGCAAACTTTCCAGGACATAGACATGTCTTATATGGACAGAAAGCTTAAATTATTGTTAATCTAACTGCACTGTCCAATTTACAGTAGCTATAACAGTGAAGAAATACCATGCTATTGTTTTAGGAGAGTGAATAAAAACAAAAAAAACGTTTATCACGGCAACTGGTTTGATACATTCACCTCTGAAGGTAAATAATGTACTTACATTCAGTAATCTTGTACTTACATTCAGTAATCCCAGAGATAAAATGTAGCATATGTAAACTTAAATTTTGTATTACCATATCATTCTTGTATGTTCTCTATAGTCATATAGTTGAAAATGTATCCATTGACCAATTCGGCACATTTGGGCAGACTTGATACAAATGATTGTCCAGTATTGCCATGCTTCACTGGATCAATCGGAAACTTTGCGAACACACTGCTGCCATCTAGTGGCCAAAATTTAAATTGCGCCTAAACTGCAATAGTACATTATGACCTTTCTCTTGCATTTCAAAGATGATGGAACAAAAAAGTATTATCTTTTACCAGATCTAATGTGTTAAATTCTTCTACATTCATTTCTATTTTCCACAAACATCAAAGTGTTTCCTTTCAAATGGTATAAAAATATGCATATCCTTGCATCAGGTTCTGAGCTACAGGCAGTCAGATTTGGGTATGTCATTTCAGGCAAAAAAAAAGGGTACAATCCTTAATGTCAGTCAGTGAGAGGGAGAAAATATACAGTTGAAGTCGGAAATTTACATGCACTTAGGTTGGAGTCATTAAAACTCGTTTTTCAACCACTCCACGCATTCCTTGTTAACAAACTAAAGTTTTGGCAAGTTGGTTAGGACATCTACTTTGTGCATAACACAAGTAATTTTTCCAACAATTGCTTACAGACAAATTCAATTCACTGTATCACAATTCCAGTGGGTCAGAAATGTACATACACTAAGTTGACTGTGCCATTTAACAGCTTGGAAAATTCCAGAAAATGTCATGGCTGTAGAAGCTTCTGATAGGCTAATTGACATCATTTGAGTCAATTGGAGGTGTACCTGTGGATGAATTTCAAGGCTTACCTTCAAACTCAGTGCCTCTTTGCTTGACATCATGGGAAAATCAAAAGAAATCCGCCAAGACCTCAGAAAATAAATTGAAGAACTCCACAAGTCTGGTTCATCCTTGGGAGCAATTTCCAAACGCCTGAAGGTAGCAGATTCATCATTACCAACAACAGTATGCAAGTATAAACACCATGGGACCACGCAGCCGTCATACTGCTCAGGAAGGAGACGCTTTCTGTCTCCTAGAGATTAACGTACTTTGGTGCGAAAAGTGCAAATCAACCCCAGAACAACAGCAAAGGACCTTGTGAAGATGCTGGAGGAAACAGGTACAAACGTATCTATATCCACAGTAAAATGAGTCCTATATCGACATAACCTGAAATACCGCTTAGCAAGGAAGAAGCCACTGCTCCAAAACCGCCATAAAAAAGCCAGACTACGGTTTGCAATTGCACATGGGGACAAAGATCGTACTTTTTGGAGAAATGTCCTCTGGTCTGATGAAACAAAAATGTAACTGTTTGGCCATAATGAACATCGTTATGTTTGGAGAAAAAAGGGGGAAGCTTGCAAGCCAAGAACACCATCCCAACTGTGAAGCACGGGGTGGTAGCATCATGTTGTGGGGGTGCTTTGCTGCAGGAGGGACTGGTGTACTTCACAAAATAGATGGCATCATGAGTCTGGAAAATGATGTGGATATATTGAAGCAACATCTCAAGACATCAGTCAGGAAGTTAAAGCTTGGTCGCAAATGGGTCTTCCAAATGGACAATGACCACAAGCATACTTACAAAGTTGTGGCAAAATGGCTTAAGGACAACAAAGTCAAGGTATTGGAGTGGCCATCACAAAGCCCTGACCTCAATCCCATTGAAAATGTGTGAGCAGAACTGAAAAAGCGTGTGCAAGCAAGGAGGCCTACAAACCTGACTCGGTTACACCAGCTCTGTCAGGAGGAATGGGCCAAAATTCACCCAACTTATTGTGGGAAGCTTGTGGAAGGCTACCCAAAACGTTTGACTCAAGTTAAACAATTTAAAGGCAATGCTACTGTCACAATCGTCTTCTTGAGAGAGATTGGACCAAGGCGCAGCGTGTGCAAAATACATCTTCTTTTATTAAAGAAGAGAGAAAAACCAAGAAACCAGAAACGAACAACTACTACCAAACTAACAAAATAAACAACTGACGACGTGAAGCATAGCATATAAATAGTGCTGACACAAAACACTACACATAGAAATTACCACAACCAAGTCGCTATCTGAGTGTATATATTCGCATTCGCACGGAATCACTGAAGTGACAAGCGACATGATAGAGGCACGCGAAGGCTATATTGAGGACATGAGAGGCTATTAAATAAAGCGCAGTAGGGGTGAGACTTAGATATCGCATGTATAAGGAGGTGACTGAACTCCGGACCACCAGCATAAAGTCTAGGGGAGGTTTCTGGGTGGGCGTCTGTCCACGGTGGCGCTCTTGGTAACTGTCGTGGTCCCCACCCCACCATAGAGTGCACTACGCGCTATTCCGTAGCCTCCTCCGAGAGAGAGATCCAGAGGCACTGCAGGAGGGGAGAGAGGTAGGAGGGCGCAGATCAGGGAGGCGCACTAAACGTAGAGTCACTGCGAAGGGCAAGCCACATTGTGGTGACGCACTATAGCGGTGCTTCCACTAGCTAACGACAGAGGGATTAGAAGAAGGTACAGCGACCAGCGGAGAGATGGCAGCGACCGGGGAGACTGCAGCACACGACAGGCACCGGCGATGGCGCAGCTAAGCTGGAGTAAGACGAATAGGGAGGGCAGTAAAGCTATGGGGAAGAGGCGGCAGAACGCGAGAGCATGAATAGGCGGAGTCCTGGCTGGCTCTGGGGATCCTGGCTGGACGGAACTCTGCGGATATCAGTGTAGTGCTCGGACGAGAACTATCTCCTGGTCAGAACGGCATCAACTCGCCGAACGTGGTAGTCGATCTGATGAGCCGCAGTAGTCGTGGCATG
Source organism: Salvelinus sp. IW2-2015 (assembly GCF_002910315.2). NCBI lineage: Eukaryota > Metazoa > Chordata > Actinopteri > Salmoniformes > Salmonidae > Salvelinus > Salvelinus sp. IW2-2015. The sequence continues at coordinate 40,105,093 of NC_036860.1, read as the reverse complement.
TGTATAGCAACGTACTGGACTTAGTCTATGGCTGTTGGCTACGCACCTGAATGCGTGAACGCTCATGGGCTGGCTGACGGTCGTGTGCTCCTGCTGGCTGCTGACGGATTCGGCTACTCATGGCTGGCTGACGGATCTGGCTACTCATGGCTGGCTGACGGATTTCTGGCTGCTCATGGCTGGCTGACGGATCTGGTGATCCTGTCTGGCGGAAGGCTCTGGCTGATCCTGTCGGATGGCTACTGTCTGGCTCTGGCTGATCTGTTCGTGGAGGCTCTGGTGCTGCCTGTCTGGCGGAAGGCTCTGCGCTGCTCCTGTCTGGCGGAAGGCTCTGGCTGCTCCTGTCTGGCGGACGGCTCTGAAGGCTCATGGCAGACGGCGGCTGCAGGCTCAGTAAGACGGCGGCTTTGAAGACTCAGTACAGACGGGCAGTATCGGCGCTTGGAGACACTTCGGAGCGATGGGTCGACGGCAGTTCAAGCGCGCTCGTTGGCAGACGGCAGACTCTGCCGGCTAAGCGCACTGTAGGCCTGGTGCGTGGTGCTGGAACTGGAGTACCGGCTAAAGACACGCACCTTCAGCGCTAGTGCGGGGAGAAGGAACAGGGCATGCTGGACCCTGGGGCGCACATTAGCCTAGTGCGTGGTGCCGGAACTGGTGGTACCGGACTGGGACACGCATCTCAGGGCTAGTGCGGGAGCAGCAACAGGATGCACAGGCTCTGGGGACACACAGGAGGCTTGGTGCGTGTGTAGGCACTGGTGGTAAAGGGCTGGAGACACGCACCATAGGGCTAGTGCGTGGAGGAGGCACTGGTGGTACTGGTTGGGGCGAGGAGGTGGCGCCGGAAATACCGGACCGTGCAGGCGTACTGGCTCCCTTGAGCACCGAGCCTGCCCAACCTTACTGGTTGTATGCTCCCCGTCGCCCGACCAGTGCGGGGAGGTGAAATAACCCGCACCGGGCTATGTAGGCGAACCGGGGACACCATGCGTAAGGCTGGTGCCATGTAACCGGCCCGAGGAGACGCACTGGTGACCAGATGCGTTGGACCGGCTTCATGACATCCGGCTCAACGCTCAATCTAGCCCGGCCGATACGTGGAGCTGGAATGTACCGAACCGGGCTATGCACGCGTACAGGAGACACCATGCGCTCTACTGCGTACACGTTGTCTGCCCGTACTCTCGCTCTCCACGGTAAGTACAGGGAGTAGGCGCAGGTCTCCTACCTGACTTCGCCACACTCCCTTTAAGGCCCCCCCAATAAATTTTTGGGTTGTACTACGGGCTTCCAGCCTTGCTTCCGTGCTGCCTCCTCATATCGCCTCCTCTCGGCTTTAGCTGCCTCCAGCTCTTCACGAGGGAGCGATATTCTCCGGTTGTGCCCAAGGTCCCTTACCATCCAGTATCTCCTCCCATGTCCATGAATCCTGTGTAGGTGGGTCTGTTGCCGCTTGACACGCCGCTTGGTCCTAGATTGGTGGGTAATTCTGTCACGATCGTCTTCTGAGAGAGATTGGACAAGGCGCAGCGTGTGCAAATACATCTTCTTTATTAAAGAAGAGAGAAAAACCAAGAAACGAACAACTATACACAAAATAACAAACTGACGACACATATAAATAGTGCTGACACAAACACTACACATAGACAATTACCCACAACCAGCTAAAGCCTATGGCTGCCTTAAATATGGCTCCCAATCAGAGACAACAATAACCAGCTGTCTCTAATTGAGAACCAATTCAGGCAACCATAGACTTTCCTAGACACCTACACTGAACACTAAACCATCTACTCTACTTAACCCCCTAAACCATACAACACCCTAGACAATACAAAAACACATACTACACCATGTCACACCCTGACCTAACTAAAATAATAATGAAAACAAAGATAACTAAGGCCAGGGTGTGACAGCTACCAAATACTAATTGAGTGTATGTAAACTTCTTAAACTGAGTTTAAATGTATTTGGCTAAGGTTTGATGAAAGAATCAAAAGCTGAAATAAATCATTATCTCTACTATTATTCTGAGATTCTCATTCTTAAAATAAAGCGGTGATCCTAACTGGCCTAAAACAGGGAATTTTTACTAGGATTAAATGACAGGAATTGTGAAAAACTGAGTTTAAATGTATTTGGCTAAGGTGTATGTAAACTTCCGACTTCAGCTGTGTACCTGAATATCTTAGAGGAAGTTAAAAGATTTGTCCTGCTTAATGTGAATATCTGGAGTGGTGGGAAATTGATAAGATTAGCATTCCTGAAAGATTATTTTGTTGAAAGATACATTTTGATTTGAGTAATTAGCTAATGGATTGCACCCAAATCGGCCATTTAAGTTTATAGGATTCATATAACATTCAAAACCTGTATTACACAATGTCCATTTTGGACTAAATCTCCACTCCTCGTTTCATCCACTGACTATATTTGTTGAATATTTTATGAATCGTATAAATTGAAATGGCCAATTTGGGTGCAATCACTAAGCTTACTTTCTCAGAGTTCAAATTGTCTTTCAACAAAATAATTTTGCAGGAATGCTTATTTTATCTGTTTCTAACTACATAAACCATTTCAGAACAATCTGAGGTGGTGGTTGTCATGGCTTGCTGAAATGAAATGGAAAGACCCATGTAATATTCTAGGCATGTTTGTGCAGTAAATTGAGATGTTTGAATTACAACAGTCAAAATGACACCCTCAATAAAATGACAGTTGAACAGGTAAAGGGTAATGCTTATATTACCTATGCAGAAAGACATACATTTTTTACATAGAATTAAGCATTTTGATTTTGGCTCTAGAATGCAGAAAAATGCTGTTTGAAAAATTCTCCAACCTCCACCCCCCTCTAAACTCATGTATTTCATGCTCCCTCTAGAATAATGGGTACATGACGCCCCTGAATACTATCTATAGTAGATAATGCTATATTTGACACGCACGTGCACACCCACACACCCTGCCCCGCCCCCACACACCAAATGTTTCCTTTTTTGACTGGGTTGAATAATGCATGCGACTTAGAGGTGACCCCAAAATCAACATCAGGAGGCCGTCCTTCCGGTTCATCAGGAAAATTGTCTCAAACACCGGGGACTCTGCCTCCACTCAGAGGTACATCGGGGCCAAGTGCTCTTGCAAAGGTGGAACAGGCAGAATTGAAATCCTTCCCCTTGTATGTAGTAAAACAGCCAAGTAGATCCTGCACTTTTATTGCGCCGGGAAGCCTTTTGATGGTGACATTATGTCATGGTTAATGCATTTGCTCTGCTTATGGAGCCCTGGCAGTGAGTCTCACGCAAAGAAGAACGAGGCATCTGGCACAATACACATGCTGGCCACTGAGCCCGGTGCAGACATCTCTGATTCAAGTCCATTATCGATCCCGCTGGCTGCTATGGCAGAACAGAACAGGGCATACTGAACTCACTGGAATTCTGGGGCTCATTTGTCAGAAGGTGATGCTGGCTGGCAGGGCAGATATAAGTGGTAGTTTTGGCAGATAATTTGATGTACTTGATGTGGATGGTGATACAGTATACTGTAGATCTCGTAAAGACCCTGTACCCTTGGGACCAGAGTTTGCAGGTGTTGAGGGGGACTCGTGAGTGAGTGATTCATCCAGTCAATGAGAATCGCAACGTGTATAGAGATTACAAGCGGCCATAGAGAGTAGACACAGTAAGAACAGGTAGAGCTTTGGGTACTTACCTGTTGTCTGCAGGTTGACATGCCAGGACAGAGAGGCTAGTTGAAGGCTGATCAGTGGAAACACAAATACTGTTTAGTCAGCCAACCGTAGCCTGTGCAGACGATTACAGGGGTACAGGGTCAGTGTAATGGCCATATGTTTCAATGAACTGGAAACAGAGACAAAAATATTTAAATTAGGGGTGAAAAAAAATATCTTAAGACTAATTGGAAGCGAATTAGCACAAATTAACAATGGAGCATTGATTTTTAGCATTTAAAGGTTAATGTGATTTCTGACTATCTGAACTGTTCCTGGGAGGCACCGCAGTACCTGAGGGGGAGAGAGAAAACAAGAGTGTGTAAGAGGGAGAGGGAAAGAGAGAGAGAGCTTGTTCATGAATGGCAGAGCAGCGCTGTAAGATATGGTAATAAATGCGTGGCGGGGAGCGTTATCCCTTTACCTTTGGGTGGAGTGACTGAACCAGGGTCTGCTCCAGGGACCTGACAGGAGACACAGTCTCTGGTCCATCCCCCATGACCAATGACATCTCAAGCCCGCTTTCTTATCAGCAGCCTAGCACATGGCTGATACACACACAAGCGGCTCCTCCTCACCGCTGAAATATGTCTGATCAACTGGGTGTTAGCTTGCTTTCTCCTCTGTCTCTGCTTTCCTCCAAAAGACAAGGTTTTCAAAGAGATTGTCATTGGGTATTACAAATGCAATGACATTGTGCTTATGTGTGTTTGCGTCTGTGTGTACATTTTTATTACATTTACATTACATTTAAGTCATTTAGCAGACGCTCTTATCCAGAGCGACTTACAAATTGGTGCATTCACCTTATGATATCCAGTGGAACAACCACTTTACAATAGTGCATCTAACTCTTTTAAGGGGGGGGGTTAGAAGGATTACTTTATCCTATCCTAGGTATTCCTTAAAGAGTGGGTTTCAGGTGTCTCCGGAAGGTGGTGATTGACTCCGCTGACCTGGCGTCGTGAGGGAGTTTGTTCCACCATTGGGGTGCCAGAGCAGCGAACAGTTTTGACTGGGCTGAGCGGGAACTGTACTTCCTCAGAGGTAGGGAGGCGAGCAGGCCAGAGGTGGATGAACGCAGTGCTTGTTTGGGTGTAGGGCCTGTCAGAGCCTGAAGGTACGGAGGTGCCGTTCCCCTCACAGCTCCGTAGGCAAGCACCATGGTCTTGTAGCGGATGCGAGCTTCAACTGGAAGCCAGTGGAGAGAGCGGAGGGGAGCGGGGTGACGTGAGAGAACTTGGGAAAGTTGAAACACCAGACGGGCTGCGGCGTTCTGGATGAGTTGTAGGGGTTTAATGGCACAGGCAGGGAGCCCAGCCAACAGCGAGTTGCAGTAATCCAGACGGGAGATGACAAGTGCCTGGATTAGGACCTGTGCCGCTTCCTGCGTGAGGCAGGGTCGTACTCTGCGAATGTTGTAGAGCATGAACCTACAGGAACGGGTCACCGCCTTGATGTTAGTTGAGAACGACAGGGTGTTGTCCATATTATATGCACACTTGTGAGGGAAAACTGTACTCTACTCACTGTACGTGTGACATGAATGTGCTCAACAGTACATAGGCCTAATTTCTATAGATGCAGATTTTGCAGTGGATTTTCATAAAAACTGGACTGCCATAAAAAACAACTCTCTCCATCCAGGGACACTGCTGTGCACATCAAATCCGCTGTCTGTAACTATATCATTCTGGACGTACAGTACTGTACGTCCAGAATGTAATGTAGTTTTCGGATTCAGCACAACTTCTCAGTGACAGTAGCGCACATGTCATGATTGGGCTGTTCAAAGTTATATTTTCTGATCAGTTCTATAATGGAGTAATCAGTATGAAGGAAGGCAATGTTATCCTCCCTGCTATAATGTAGGTATGGAGTAGCGAACAGCGCTGAGGATCCAGTGACATGGACATGATTAAACAGGTCCTTCGTCCGTTGACTGTCCTGGTCTATTTGACTTGCAGGTGAGGTAGCTTTCACCCTTGGGCTAGTATTCATTATGAACTTAGGACTTAGGCCCTAGCTATATTCTAGGATGTGTTTGACTATTCAATATTATAATAAAATTGGTCATCATAAGTACTGAATTTTTCATTAGGCTCAATGAATTTGTGAAGTATACACTTTTTCAGATTCATGCCAAACTTTTGGAGTGGCAGAGAAATGTTATCAACATGTATCTCAGATTTCCTCTACTATTCAAAACATGGCCTTTCCCCCTCTCTGGATCAGTCTGTTCTGACCCCACTCCACTTTTCTAAGGGCAGCATTGACATTCAAGATTATGGGCAAATCAGTTTTTGAAAGCCCCGAAAAAATTAATATGCCAAGGCAGAGGGCGGTGTCTGACCTTCAACTCTCAAGGTAATGAGACTGAAGAACACGTAAACAACTTTTTGTGTTTTTCTTACCTGAGGAGAGACTCCTCCGTTTGGCTTGAGAGGTAGAGGAATGTTAGTTATTCCAGTGCACCTTTCCTCTGCTCATTACCACTGCTCTCTAAGGGAGGCCTGGACCACACCACACTTAGCATAGATTTAAAAAGATGAGATCTCTCAAAGTGTAGGAATTATATTAAGCTTTTATCCAGAGTGTGGGAGCTGCAAAGGCTGCTTCAGAGCAAACACACATGGAGGTGTGCTCACCAGATTGGGCTGCCTGGGGAGATTAAAATGGCCGCCTCACTGGCCCCCTCGCTGAGCGCTGTCATATCTGTTTACTGATTAGCGCCGCACCGCGGCCCACCGCCACTTACCACACGATGAGGCAATGAGAATCATTCCCACGTATTTCCCTACCAATACTTATCAACGTGGCAGGAATGAAATGAGGAGCCGCTTTTAAGGAGGTGCTTGTCAACAGTTGTTTGTGTAATGGATTGAGGCGTCTCAATCAAATACAATTGCCGTGCTGCAGCATTCCTCTCTCCCTAAATTAAACCATTTGTCCCCCTAGCTGCACCAAGATGATCCTGTGACAGTATCCGTCAGAGGTTTAGATTGTCATTGTCTAGTCAGGTTTGCAAGAATGATAATTGCAATGTGGTTTTGGGATATTTTGGGTGCCATTTCCTGCCCATGGAGAAAATAATATGAGACATTCACTTAAAACTCTTGCAATGTTGTCTTTCTCCCATATTTCTTCCTTTCTACCAGCTCAGCAGTGATTGACTGCAGACCTTAACTGTAGAGACAATCAGGGCTTCGCTGTATGCTGTAGGCCAGATTTGAAGTGTTCAGATTGCGGTTTGCTCATCACTGTCTAGCTAAGTAAATTGTCATTTTCATTGCTGTCCTTAAATGGCAAGGCATGCAATCTCTCCAGGCGGTATCATCATCCTCCTTGCCTTTCATCAGATTAAATTGCCCATCTAATTGCGGCAACATGCTTCATCTAGAAAGGAAAGAGTAATCGGCACTTAACGATTCCAGCAAAGCTATGGTAGTATCTAGCAGAGAGCATTGACGTCTATTGCCTAAAATCATTACTTTTTCTTTTCAAATTAGGATTATCAATTAGTATGGACTTTCCACACTCTTTTCCTCACACTTTTTTGCATCATTAAATATTGGTATGTGGTGATACCTCGTCATATTAATTAACCTTTCTGATTTTGATTGTTGTTACTGTAAGCATGTCAATACGTTGGATCAATGCATGTATAATTCACTTAATCAAAATACATGGTACACATTGTAAAAAACAAGTTAATTTGACTTCTGAGACTAAGTATGCCACACAGAAATGATTGAGTTGAAAGATCCTAAAACTTAAAAATCACCAGGGTTCTTGCATTGGTGTTTATCAAAGAGACGTAATATACAGTATATCAGTTTTTTATACTTTGAAGTTGTTCAATGCACAATATGAATGAATATTGATTTTAGGTTAATAGCTGGTGTGAAAGGTCAAATCAATCATCACACTTGATTAATACAAATGAACACATGGGAGGTAAATAACTGTAACTGTTGTCACTGGGGTAAATAGGATGCACATAGTTTGCACCTGTTTCTTCCGGAAGTAAGTAAACATAGACGCTATAACAACAATGTAAAACACTGTTTACTGTATATGACTTAATAAATACAGCTTTATGGTGTAGCCTTCTTGTTTTCCCCCCATGTAAAAAAGGTAGAACGCTTATGAATTGTTGCCCATAGTCCACTTTTGAGGACTGATCATTCAACTCGAAATGTATTTTTTATTTTTTATTCTCGTGTCAATTATCAACATGGAGGAAACATCTCCAGTCACACCTCCCCCTTCAGTAACTCTACATTTAACTTAGTACACTCAGGGTCTGGAGCAACAATGCCACAACCCTGCCTTTAAAGTGCCAGTCTGTGGTAAGAGCATGCTAACCTAACCTCCCCCTTGGCCGTCAGGATGAACCCTATTTCCAGTGAGGTCATGTATGAGTAATGGCCTTGCTCCCCCCCCCCCCCCTTATTTACTCCAAGGCAACTGTCAGCATTATGATTATGTATTTTCAATTTACAGGCGCTAGCGAGAGCCTTCTATACCCTTGAGCCATGTCTTAACTATTTACTCCCATCGCATTTCATTCCCCAGACACCCAGAATCAGACCGTTCCTCAATAATTAACTTAGTTCCACTTTTCAATCTCAAATCCAACTGTTTAATTTGTCTGCAGTGTAATTTTTCATCTGGGCTCCATATTTTAACGTGTCCTTAGCTTATAGGACCACGTTGTTACTCTGCTTAAAACCACTTCTCGCTAGTTGAACCAATGTTTTAGTTGCACTCCAGGAAAAGTACTACTTGTCGCAGAATGGGAACAAAACACATATGTTTTGATTATACTCAAGTCTAAAACCTGATTAGGTCCAGCACTACTGCATATAGTGTAAGTGTGAGTCTGTATGGTTTAGCACCACACCACTCTTTACTGACAGGAGAGGACAGGTCGAGTTTGGATTGGCGCAGAGAGCAGCTGTCAGTATATTGTACCAGTCCTTTGTCACAAGAGACACACATTGTTAAGATCACAATTTACTGACAGAGCTGCCAGTCTCGGAGTTCACAGCATGGCTGTGTACTGTTCCAACCAAACAAGACAGGACAACCGCCTTGTACATAACCTTCAGGGGTACCACAACTGAGATTAGACCATGTCACATGACTAGCCTACATTGTTTATATCCTAAATGTTTGAGAAGATTCAACATAAAGCACATGGTTACTAATGTAGTACATGTCACACATACAATATAAACTCACTTGTAACTGTACAAACACAGCTACTAAATAGTAATCGTAGTCATCATGACACAGATACCCATATGTAAATGCCACACAGACACAGTCTGTTATGTATCTATAATCAGAGGCTCCGCCACTGTAAACAGCTGTTTGTAATGACACTCGCTCGAGGGATTTCCTAATTGGCTTCTATAAATGGATCTTCCGTACAGAACCAACAAGCCCCCTTCTGCGCTCTCTCTCACTCTCACTTCACTCTCACACACACACACACACACACACACACACACACACACACACACACACACACACACACACACACACACACACACACGGTCCCCTCCTTCACCTCTAATTTTCCTTCACTTCCGTCCAGACCATCCTTTCACACTTTTCAGTTGTCTTTTGCTGTTGTGTTTTTCCACAGCGACCCTCTGTGACAGATCAAATCCTGGTGAAAGAATCCATCATGAGGAAGGAAGTAAACCTAGCCGGACCCCGCCATACTGACTGGCTGACTCTCAGAGGGGGTTGGTGGGGTCTACTCTGTCTTTCCTCTTCTTGTGAAAGGAGACGTGAAGTAGGGCCACATACTCCACTTCAACATATTACAATTGAATAGTAGATCAAGCAGATGACACGGCATGCTCTGAACATCGCAGCATCAGGTTCATTGGTTCATTGCAGGTGGGGTGATAATCATACTGCACATACAATGAATGTGTGCATGTGGGTTGCTTTCTCTGTGTGTGTGCCCGTGTGCGTCTGTGTACAATACTGTACAATACAAATGTAACTAATTCATATTTTGGAGGACTTTGCCCCAATTTAACCGTACTGTAATATTGACCAGTTTCAGAGCAGTAAGAGCAGTAAGACTTTCATTATAATGCATTTAGCACAGAACTGTGTACAGTATTCAGTATTGGTTTATCTCTGTTTCCCAACTGCATTATAACATCCTAAGGCTCTCGCCCCTTTTGTTTCAAGTTCAATTCAGTCAATTCCATGTCAATTCATTCCCACTGGGCACACACTGGATGAATCATTGTTGTTTCCACGTAATTTCAATGAAATTACGTTGAACCAACGTGGAAAAGATATTGAATTGACGTCTGCGCCTAGTGGGTTGTCTCGAAGGGACATTCTGTTCTAGTCTGTTCTGTTTCCTTACATTCAAAATACATAAAAATGCCCCCTTATCGAAATTCTATAATGTACTGTATGTATTTAGACAAGAGAGCTGTGGTAAACTGGTTCTATACTCTGTGTCAGATCACAGCAGGCTAAGGAAATCAGTGTCAACCAAGATCATCCAGGTATAATTCATCCACATCCCACAGGATAGTAGTGCTAATGCATTACATGTACTGCCTCTGGGGTCTCTCTCTCCTTTTCTCCTTTTCTCCTTCTACCCCCTATACCTCTTCCACTCTCTTTTTTTCTCTCACTCCTGCATATACCAATCACTAGGAGAGAGTTGGAAGAAGGGGGGAGATGGGATGGTGTCCTCCGTCTGTAATGAGATATGTGTTCCATAACAGCTGACCAGTCCCATTGAACAGGCCTCCTCACCCAGGATGCTTAATTACTTGGTGAGAAACACATTACTGTGCGCCACAGGACACAGGGATATAGGCGTGAGGGAAACCTCTGGGGCAGGATTATAATCACACAGATCACAAAGGGCAGGAGCGGAGCCCAAAAACTGAGGCTTTGTGTTGCTATATACGCTCTACACCCTGCACTTACTTTGCACAACTACAGTATGTATAAAAAATGTGGCCATAAAAGGAGAATTTCACACTGGCTCTGTTATTACTATATTAACAACATTATGTTTTTCTCATAAACATCACAATTATCCAAACAACAAGCTAGAACTAGCACATTTTCATTTCACTGGTAGAATCGGGAAGTTTCGACTCCTTGTGTATTGGTTTGCTCATAGTGAACCACAAAGTCCGGCATTCATGGAGAATGCTGATACTGCCCAATAGGTAGAGGGTGCGTGCCCACAAACTTGAATAATGGCATTGTTTACTTCGAACGACCAACACACAGCAATCTCAGAACTTCTCTAGGCAAGATTTTTTTGAACACTTGTTTTTCACTGTTTGTCATCATGCCCATTTGGTGTTCTGTGCCTGGCTGTGCTAATTACAAACAAGTGCAAAATGTGTTATCTTTCACCATTCTACCTACAAGAGATTCACCCCGATTCTGCCAGTGGCTTGCAGCTATCAAGAATGATGCGGTAATCAAAGACAATCAAATGGATCCATCCATCCATCCATGGATCCATCCATTTCGACGACAGCTGAGAAATGATGCAACACCAGCAATGTTTTTCTTTCACAAAAAAACGGAAGATTCTCAATTAGAGATAACTTAACGTTAGCTAGCTTGCTAGCCTAGCTGGGTAAGTTAGCTAGCTTGCTAACGTTACAGTCTGGTATTGAACTGTGAAAGCCATCAGCTAAATTATACTAGCTATCTTTTGGTATACACACTGTCAATCAATTTTGTCTATGCCATGGTAGTTACTGCTAGACTGGTTGCTACCTTCTGGAGAGTAAACATGTTCGTTCTATCTTTGACTGTCGTTAGCTAACGTAAGCTAGCTAATGTTACCAAATGTTACATTGGATAAACGTAGAGACTCAGAGCTAGAAAATAGCATATCATACACTACAGTTGAGGAATAATGGGAAAGTAAATCTGCTTTGAAAGTTGATAAACTTGTAACCCCACTTTTGAGAAAATAGCCCTTGAATGTTTTGGTACACCATCTGGAGAGCTCTTCTTTGTCTACACCCATGCAGCATCATTCACACCCTCTTAAGCCTTAGCCCAACCCATCTCTTTAAGGATTCACCTCTGATGCCATGTGCTAAACAGAGTGAGTATGGCGGTAGTGTACTAAACAACCAAAGATTTCAAGACTAAAGGCTTGTTTATACTATGTCTTTTGACATGTCTGTAGACAGTTGTTACAATGACATCATGAAGATTCTATTGTTGTCTGACATCAAACTTGTCGTTGTCGTTATGAAAAAGTATAAACACAAAAACGACAAGCTGCATGACATCAGCAGTCTGGTGGTCCTGGTGCATTTTAACACCAATAAACCAATCCGTTTAAAAATTAATTTAGAAAGTATTCAGACCAATTTACTTTTTCCACATATTGTTACGTTACAGCCTTATTCTAAATGTGATTCAATTGGATAGTTTTTTTCCTCATCAATCTAAACACAATACCACATGATGACAAAGCAACAGGTGTTTAGACATTTTTGAAAATATATAAAAAATAAAACTGATATTCAATTTACATAAGTATTCAGACCGTTTACTCAGTACATTGTTGAAGAACGTTTGGCAGCGATTACAGCCTTGAATGTTCTTGGGTATGGCATTGCAAGCTTGGCACACCTGTATTTGGGCAGCTTCGCCCATTCTTCTCTACAGATCCTCTCATGCTCTGTCAAGTTGTATGGGGAGGGTCACTGCACAGCTATTTTCATGTCTCTCCAGAGATGTTCTATCGGGTTCAAGTCTGGGCTCTGACTGGGCCACTGAAGGACATTCAAAGAATTGTCCCGAAGCCACTCCTGCGTTGTATTGAATGTGAGCATAGGGTCATTGTCGTGTTGGAAGGTAAACCTTCGCCACAGTCTGAGGTTCTGAGTGCTTTGGAGCAGGTTTTCATCAAGGATCTCTCTGTACTTTGTTCCGTTCATCTTTCCCTCGATCCTGACTAGTCTCCCATTCCCTGTCGCTGAAAAACATCCTTACAGCTGCTGCCACCACCATGCTGCTCCGTAGGGATGGTGCCAGGTTTCCTCCAGATGTGACGGTTGGCAATCTCAATTCTCATGGTCTGAGAGTACTTTAGGTGCCTTTTGGCAAACTCCAAGTGGGCTGCCATGTGCCTTTTACTGAGGAGTGGCTTCCGTCTCGCCACTCTACCATAAAGGCCTGATTGGTGGAGTGCTGCAGAGATGGTTGTCTTTCTGGAAGCTTCTCCCATCTCCACAGAGGAACTCTGGAGCTCTGTCAGAGTGACCATCGAGTTCTTGGTCAACTCCCTGACGAAGACCGTCCTCCCCCGATTACTCAGTTTGGCCGGGCGGCCAGCACGAGGAACACTATTGGTGGTTCCAAACTTCTTCCATTTAAGAATGATGGAGGCCACTGTGTTCTTGGGGACCTTCAATGGTGCAGAAATGTTTTGGTAACCTTCCCCAGATCTGTGCCTTGACACAATCCTGTCTCGGAGCTCTACGGACAATTATTTTGACCTCATGGCTTAGTTTTATCTCTGACATGCACTGTCAACTGTAGGACTTTATATAGACAGGTGTGTGCCTTTCCAAATCAAGCCCAATCGATTGAAATTACCACAGGTGGACTCTAATCAAGTTGTAGAAACATCTCAAGGATGATCAACGGAAACAGGATATATCTGAGCTCAAGGGTCTGAATACTCATGTAAATAGGTATTTCTGTTTTTTATCTTTAATACATTTGCAAAAGTTCTAAAAACCTGTTTTCACTTTGTCATTATGGGGTATTGTGTGTAGATTGATGAGTATTTTTTTTTATTTGATACATTTTAGAATAAGACTGTAACTTAACAAAATGTTGTCAAAGTCAAGGGGTCTGAATACTTTCTGAATGCACTGTATGGCAATCTAGCAAACCAGGTATCTAAAAGCAACTTGTTTTGGTTCATTTCCACCTCATTAGCTAGCTAACGTCAGTTCAAATAATGACCGTATGACATAGCTGACAAAGCCTTAACTTTTGTTAATTTGTATTAATTATTACAGAAAATAAACTTACATCAAGATCATTATTTAAAGTTAATGGTGAGCTAATTACATAGGTTCCCAATGTTAGCTAGCTAGCTAACAGCTATAACTAACAATGAAATGGCACTGTTTGTTTACGCCCTGCAGCTGTTTCAATCTGTCTTTGTGCTTGTCTCCACCCCCCTCCAGGTGTCGCCCATCTTCCGAGAGGCAATCCGGGCTACCTGAGCCTTCCAAGAAGCCTCCGAGACTGCCAATTCACCTCTTCCCGAGCCGTATATTTGGATAGCAAACACTCGTGGAAGTTTTTCTAAAACTGTTTTTCTCTTGAAATGATGTCTGTGAGGTAAAAAACAGAACTCATTATGGCAGGCAAAAACCTGAGGTTTGCAGGTTTTGCCGATCCAATTATACAGTGTTCTTATGGGGTCATATCTTGCACTTCCTAATGCTTCCAATAGATGTCAACAGCCTTTAGAACCTTGTTTGATGCTTCTGGCTGTTGAAGGAAGGGGAATAAGAGCAGATTGAGTCAGGGGTCTGGCAGAGTGCCACTAGCCTCACTCAGGGTTACAAAGCCTTAACTTTGTTTAATTTGTATTAATTAATTACAGAAAATAAAACTTACATCAAGATTCATTATTTAAAGTTAATGGTGCACGCTAATTACCAAAAAATAGCTTATGGTGGTGAGTGTGACAAAATTAAAGTCAGGCCCTTCTTACCAGAAATTTTAGGAATTGGACACTGTGTTCATTGGCCTAACGTTATATCCTAATTTGACTTTGGTGCAGGTCATTCCAGGTTCCATGTGTTCTTCACCTACCTTGTCTGATAACACACTATATCCAAAGAAAAATCAACGTCTATTTGTCACATGCACAGGATTACAGAGGTGTAAACAGGTTACAGTTAAAATTGTACTTGCCATAGTGGAGTCTTTTTAATTAGACATTAGCTAGCTAAAAAATTAATTAACCATAATCCCAACTCATAATGTTACTTACCCTGCATGAATTTGCAGGTAGTTAAAGCTAACCAAATAGGTTCAATGTTTTAGCTAGCATACTAACAGACATAAAACTAACAATGGGAAAATGGCCACTGTGTGTTACGCCTGATTCTGTTTTCATCTGTCTTTGTGCTTGTCTCCACCCCCCTCCAGTGTTCGGGCCCATCTTCCCGAGAGGATCCGGGCTTACCTGAGTTCTCAAGAGCCTCCGTCCATTAGACTGCCAATCACCTCTTCCCCGAAGCCGTATATTTTTGGATAAAGCAAACACTCTGAAAGTTTCTTAAAACTGTTTTGAATGATGTCTGTGAGTAAAACAGAACTCATATGGGCAGGCAAAAACCTGAGGTTTGCAAGGTTTGCCGATCCAATATGTGTCTATGGGGTCATATTGCACTTCCTAATGCTTCCAATAGATGTCAACAGCCTTTAGAACCTTGTTTGATGCTTCTGCTGTGAAGGAGGGGGGAATAAGAGCAGATTGAGTCAGGGGTCTGGCAGAGTGCCACTAGCTCACTCAGGCGCGCCCCCGTGAGAGGTAGCTGCGTTCCTTTTCGTTTCTAAAGACAAAGGAATTCTCCGGTTGAAACATTATTGAAGATTTATGTTAAAAACATTCTAAAGATTGATTCTATAATCGTTTGACATGTTTCTACGAACTGTAATGTCATTTTTTGACTTTTCGTCTGGACTAAGTGTGCCTGCGCGTCATGAATTTGGATTTTTGAACAAATCGCGCAAACAAAAAGGAGGTATTTGGACATAAATTATGGACTTTATCGAACAAAACAAAAATGTATTGTGGAACAGGGATTCCTGGGAGTGCATTCTGAAGATCATCAAAGGTAAGTGAATATTTATAATGCTATTTCTGACTTCTGTTGACTCCACAACATGGCGGGTACCTGTATGGCTTGTTTTTGTGTCTGAGCGTTGTACTCAGATTATTGCATGGTGTGCTTTTTCCGTAAAGGTTTTTTTAAATCTGACACACAGCGGTTGTATTAAGGAGAAGTTTATCTAAAATTCCATGTAAAACACTTGTATCTTTTATCAATGTTTATTATGAGTATTTCTGTAAATTGATGTGGCTCTCTGCAAAATCACTGGATGTTTTGGAGGCAAAACATTACTGATGTCACGTTCTGACCTTAGTTCCTTTTTTATGTCTCTATTTTGGTTCGGTCAGGGAGTGAGTTGGGGTGGGCATTCTATGTTTTGCATTCTATGTTTGTATGTCTATGTTTTCTATTTCTATTGTGTTTGATTGGGAACCATACCAGGCCAGAGGCAGCTGTCAATCGTTGTCTCTGATTGAGAACCATACTTAGGTAGCCTGTTTTCCCACTTTGATTTGTGGGTGGTTATTTTCTGTTTAGTGTTTGTTGCACCTTTCAGAACTGTTCGTTGGTCGTTTTGTTGTTTTTGTTCGCGTGTTCATCTTTATTAAAAGTATTATGGATACGTACCACGCTGCACTTTGGTCCTCCTCTCCTTCTCCCGACGACAATCGTTACAACTGAACATAATGCGCCAATGTAAACTAAGATTTTTGGATATATATATGAACTTTATCAAACAAAACATACATGTATTGTGTAACATGAAGTCCTATGAGTGTCAGCTGATGAAGATCATCAACGGTTAGTGATTAATTTTCTCTATTTCTGCTTTTTGTGACTCCTCTCTTTGGCTGGAAAAATGGCTGTGTTTTTCTGTGACTAGGTACTGACCTAACATAATCAGATGTTGTGCTTTCGTCGTAAAGCCTTTTTGAAATCGGACACTGTGGTGGGATTAACAACAAATGTATCTTTAAAATGGTGTAACATACTTGTATGTTTGAGGAATTTTAATTATGAGATTTCTGTTTGAATTTGGCGCACTGCACTTTCACTGGCTGTTGTCAAGTCGATCCCGTTAATGGGATCTCAGCCGTAAGAAGTTCACTTCTTCGGGCTAGGGGGCAGTATTCGGAAGTTTGGATGAATGAGGTGCCCAAAGTAAATTGCCTGTTACTCAGGCTCAGAAGCTAGGACATGCATATATTGGTAGTATTGGATAGAAAACACTCTAAAGTTTCCAAAACTGTTAAGATAATGTCTGTGAGTATAACAGAACAGATATGGCAGGCAAAAACCCGAGGACAATCCATCCAGATTTTATTTTCAGCTCACCTCTAAATACAATGGCTGGGAATGGGAATATAAAAGGAAATCCTCCCAGATTGCAGTTCCTAGGGCTTCCACTAGATGTCAACAGTCTGTAGAAAGAGTGTCAGGCTTGCTTTTTGAAAAATGAGCTAGAATTTGTAGTTCTAATTGACTCCCATTTTGGCTGTAGTGTTTGTAGCGCGTTCCGGTGATTGCGCATACTTCGTTATTTATCTCCCGTAATGATCTCCGGTATTCTCTGTCTTAAATTGTATTGTTTATTTACATAACAGGGTAACTGAAGATTGATTAGGAATGTTGTTTGACCGTTTAAGACTTGTTTTTTGGTAACTTACGGGATTCATTTTGTATGCATTTTGAACGAGGGAAACCGATGGATTAATAAGTCAAGTGCGCCATTGAAACTGACTTTTTTGGGATATAAAGAAGGACTTTACCGTGGATCCTCGCCGGAGGAACAGGACCGTGGCTCGTCGCCGGAGGAACCGAACCATGGGTCATTGCCGTAGGAATCGGACCGTGGGTCATCGCTGTAGGAACCGGACCGTGGATCGTCGCCGGGGGCTCCGGACCGTGGATTGTCGCCGGAGGAACCCGACCGTGGATCGTTGCCGGAGGCTCCGGACTGGGAACCCTCGCAGGAGGCTCTGGACTGGGAACCCGCTGGAGGCTCTGAACCGCAGACTGTCACTGGAGGCTCTGGACCACAGACCATCGCTGGAGGCTCTGGACTGCCGACCGTTGCTGGAGGCTCTGGACTGCCGACCGTCGCAGGAGGCTCTGGACTGGGAACCCCCGCTGGAGGCTCTGGACCGCAGACTGTAGCTGGAGGCTCTGGACTGCTGACCCTCGCTGGTGGTTCCGGACCGTGGACCGTCTCAGGAGGTTCCGGACCGTGGACCGTCGTTGGAGGTTCCGGAATGTGGACCGTCGCTGGAGGTTCCGGACTGTGAAACGTCTTCGGAAGCTCTGGAATGGGAACTGTCGCCGGAAGCTCTGGACTGGGTACTGTCGCCGGAAGCTCCGGGCCAGGCAGGCACACTGGAGGCCTGATGCATGGGGCCAGTACAGGTGGCACTGGGCTGGTGACACGCACCTCAGCGCGAGTGCGTAGAGGAGGCACAGGACGTACTGGACTGTGGAGGCGCACTGGAGGCCTGATGCGTGGGGCCGGTACAGGTGGCACAGGGCTGGTGACACACACCTCAGGGCGAGTGCGGGGAGGAGGCACAGGACGTACTGGACTGTGGAGACGCACTGGAGGTCTGATGCGTGGGGCCGGTACAGGTGGCACCGGGCCGGTGACACGCACCTCAGGGCGAGTGCGGGGAGGACGTACTGGCCTATGGAGACGCACTGGAGGTCTGGAGCGTAGAGCTGGCACAACGCGTCCTGGACAAATGACCACCTTAGCACGGCAAGTGCGGGAAGTTGGCACAGGACGCACTGGGCTGTGAAGGCGCACTGGGGATACAGCGCGTAGAGCCGGCGCAGGATATCCTGGACCGAGGAGGCGCACTGGAGACGAGGCGCGCTGAGCCGGCACAACCCGTCCTGGATAGATACCCACTTTAGCACAACAAGTGCGAGGAGTTGGCACAGAACGCACCGGGCTGTGAATGCGCACTGGAGACACAGTGCGTATCACCGCAAAACATGGTGCCTAACCGGTCACACGCTCCCCACGGTGAGTACAGGGAGTTGGCTCTGGTTCAAAACCTGGCTCCGCCAACCACCCCGTGTGCCCCTCCCAATTTTGTGCCCCTCCCAATCCAGGATCCCTTACCGTCCAAGATATCATCCCATGTCCAGGATGTCTGCTCCTCCTGGCCACGCTGCTTGGTCCGTTTGTGGTGGGATCTTCTGTCACGTTTGTTATAATGAGTGGACCAAGATGCAGCGTGGTATGTTTCCATCCTCTTTATTTGGAAGAGAAACTCAAAGAAAAATCAATCAAGCGTAAAACGAAACGTGAAGCTCAAAGTAATGCTCGCAGGCAACTATACCTAGACAAGATCCCACAAAGCACAATGGGGAAATGGCTGCCTAAATATGATCCCCAATCAGAGACAACGATAAACAGCTGCCTCTGATTGGGAACCATACCAGGCAAACATAGATAATTATTTACCTAGATAACCCACACTAGTCATTGTCACGCCCCAACCAACATAGAGAATAAACAGCTCTCTACGGTCAGGGCGTGACAACGGGCCATTATATGATTAATTAAGTGCAGATAACTATAGTCCATTATAGAATTATACCAATAAGTACACTCAATCCCAGGATTGCACATAGTGCCTTTGCTTACTCCCTTTGGTGCTATTTAGCCTTTTAACAGAAAACACCCATATGACCAATTTAGAACTAGCTGCAGCTTGTGGTCTTTCTAGTCTAGTATGTTAGCTTGTTGTTAATCCACCTATTGTGTCAGATTTGGAAAATATATTTTACAGCGAAAGAAATCCAAGCTTTTGTGAGTGTAGCTTTCAATGCTACAACAGCTTAGCCTTATATTAGCTTAGTTAGCTTGGTCATGAAATTAAGAAAAGCAATCAAATTAATCGCTTACCTTTGATAATCTTTGGATGTTTCCACTCACGAGACTCCCAGTTACACAACAAATCTTCTTTTTGTTCGATAAATATTACTTTTATCACAAAAAAACACCATTTGGGTTGGGCATTATGTTGAGAAAACAAAAGCCGTGTTCCGTTCGACAAATTCCAAAAAGTATCCGTAATGGTCGTAGAAACATTTCAAATGTTTTTTATAATCAATCCTCAGGTTGTCTTTAACAAACATAATCGATAATATTTCAACCGGAACATAACCTATTCAATAAGAGACAAACGGAAAATGGTGAGCTCCTCCCGCGTGCGCAGGAAATATTCGGAGGACACTTGACTAGTTTTGAAAAAACTTGTTCATTTTTCAAAATAAAAGCCTGAAACTATGTCTAAAGCCTGGTCACAGCCTGAGGAAGCCATTGGAAAAGGAATCTGGTTGATACCCCTTTAAATGGAGGTTAGACGGGCCAGAGAACACAGATTTTTCTTTTTAAATATCACTTCCGGGTTACATTTTCTCAGGTTTTTGCTTGCAGAATAAGTATTGTTATTCTCACAGACAATATTTTGACAGTTCTGGAAACTTTGGAGTGTTTTCTATCCTAATCTGTAAATGATATGCATATTCTACGATCTGGACCTGAGAAACTGTCCGTTTACGTTGGGCACGTTATTTAAAAACAATAAAAAAATCTGACCCCTAGCGCTAAGAACAGAAATATTCTCTTCATCCTTGATATTTCCTACACAACGTAAAATATGTCAACTTGATATACACATTGTGAAAGCTCTTCAAGTTACAATGTTTTCATAATAACGTCTTTATACCATTTTTAATGACATCACAAAATTAAATGACATTAATTTACCATATTCCATCTCTCATCATTTCCAACATACTGTCCCAGTGTTCCATTTTGGATGTTAGTTTTTGGGCAGCAAAATCTTCTGGAGACAAAGGGATATTTATTTTCCCAATACTGAGGAGCAAATGAGTCATCTGCTCCTTACAAGTTATGATCGACGTGAGGTGTCATAAAACCCTCACATCAATCCCTCTCCCCCCTCTGCGGGTGAGAGGGCTTTGTAGACACTGATCCACTGTAACCTGATCTTTGGATCCTCACAGGAGAGTCATGAAAGAGCCTAGGTTGGTAGGTAGACAGTATATACCTACAGCCATGACTATCAGGCATGCTTAAAATGTTGTATTATTGTTTCTCCTCACTGTTTCTTAGTACACTTAGCTAGCTGGCTTGCTGGAATTGCAATACTTATTTACATATGTTTGGAATCCGATCTTGCATCATGCCTATCATTTTGTGAGATTAAAATGCATCCAAGGTCATAATCCTAACCAATGTAAACCGTCGTCAATTATGTTACATAGCTAGCTATTACAATTATTTACAGTTGACGATGTTACAAACAAGATACAAATGTGAGGTGTGGCGCAAAATAAGTTAGCAGGTGCCAGTATAGCTAGCTAGCCATCTCCATTAAAACCTAGCTTTGGGTGGCAACTGACAGTTGTTAAGATCGCTAATTTAGCTAGTTAGCTAGCTACATAACTAGCTAAGTTAGCAAACCGATAAATAATTAGATTCCCTCCCACTCTAACACCGTAGTATGTTAGCCAGCAATACTAAAGTTAGCTAACTAGCTAGGTGGCTTGCAGGAAGAATAACTTAGTTAGGCACCGTATTTGTCATCTGCCCTCTTGGTGCTGGCATTGGCTGTAGCTGAGCTTCTAACATTAGTTAGCTAAATCCAACTCTTTGTTTCGAATCCACTTCACTATATTCCGGGTTGGAACATATATGGTTGAATGTCGCCATGTAGCTAATAGATGCTCCATCGTGTAATTCGTGTTGATGAGATGAATCACATGAAGCCATTGCATCTGGTTAGTTCTTTCAGTTTTGCCCAAAGGATTGTTGTTAGACATCCAATGGCTCTCCACAAAAACATTTAGTGCAATCAGTATAACATTAAGCCTTCGCGAAATGCCAGCAAGCAGGACTACATGCCCCCCCCCCCCCCCCCTCCCTCTCATCAATTCACCGGAAGCTGTTATAGGGTGTATCATTCAGCGCGCAAATCCCTGACCTGCCTTCCTCCTGGGCAATTATGTGTGAAACAAATCTCACTGTCCTGGAAATGCCTCAGACATGATGAAAACAAGCCCAGATTCCCCCAGGGTGAAATTCCCCTTTAAATGTCATATGAGTACAGAGGAAGGTTTTTTTTGGGTGAGGTGACAGCCCAATCATCATACAGTATGTATGGTGTCCTGAGTAGAGGTGGCACCACAGGTTCAAAAGTGGTGTGGAAAAATGTGTACGTATCTTTTCTGGGGCCTGGAATTTTTCCTGATCTCGTGACCTGGTCGGGTTAAACTCTGGGTCCTATTCATAGGCTATGACAATATTTTTTTTATTATAGATAGCTTCCCTTTTCATCTGTGCTTTGACTAAAGGGCTGGGTTTTTTCTTGTCTGGTCATATGAATTGGAAACACTCCTGGCCTAAGGTGGCTCAAACCCTTTCAAACTACCACAAACCTTGTTATTCATTATGAATCTGATATCAAAAGAGCCAGAGACAACAACTTCAATGGACAACATACTCTGTAGTTTAGTGAACTACTATAGCAGGGCTGTGTTATGCAGATAATGGTTACAATGTCTTTAAAGATTAATTTGACTCTATACACACACATACACACACACACACACACACACTTAAAAAAAGGTTTGAATGTAGAATTATTTTTCAATTGTATGTCATAAAACCTTTTATTTGTTCATCTGATTGCAGTGCTCTTCTGCAATTATTTATTCTGTAAGCTTTATGTAAGGCATTTAACAGCATCTACAGTATACTTGGTAACAAAGCAGAATTACATTTAACACCATACACAGTAGACTTTGTAACACCGCTTTTCTTGTATGTGTAAGTCATAAAACCATTAACCTTGTCGTGTTGTCTTGGTCTCTAAATCAATCAAATAAAATTTTATTTGTCACATGCTTCGTAAACAACAGAAACAGAATAAAAAAAGAAATAGTGACACGAGGAAAAATACACAGTGAATAACAAATAACAATAACAAGTACAAAAAACATGACTATATACAGGGAGTACCAGAAAGAGTCGATGTGCAGGGCTACGATGTTATTGAGGTAGCTACAGTATAGGTAGGGGTAAAGAACCTAGGCAACATGATAGATAATAGACAGTAGCAGCAGCGTATGTGGTGAGTGTGAATGTGTGTATGTGTGTGAATGTGTACGTGTGTGGCGTCAGTATTCATGTGTGCGCATGTTATGTGTGTGTGGGCATACAGTATGTAGTGTGTGTGTGTGTTGGGATGTCAGTGTAAGTATGTGTGAGTGTGTGGGTAGAGTCCAGTGTGTGTGCATAGTCAGTGCTAGAAAGGTTCAATGCAGTTAGTCCAGTTAGCCATGTGATTAGTTATTTAGCAGTCTTGATTAGCAGTCTTATGGCTTGCGGGTGGAAACTGTTCAGGGCCCTGTTCCAGACTTGGTGCACTGGTACCGCTTGCTGTGCGGTAGTAAAGAGAACAGTCTATGGCTTGGGTAGCTGGAGACTTCTGACACTGCCTGCTGTTCATAGACTACAGCTCGGCATTCAATACCACTCCAAGCTCATCACCAAGCTACGGTCCGTAGGGGTCTGAACCCCACCATCTGCAACTTGATCCTGGACTTCCTGACGGTAGGCAACAGCACCATCGCGAGCATCTTGACTGGAAACATCACCACTTGGTATTGCAAATGCACCGCCATCGACCGCAAAGGGCTAAAGAGGGTGGTGCAGGCAGCCCAATACATCACTGGGGCCAAGCTCACTGCCATCCAGGACCTCTATATCAGGCGGTGCCAGAAGGCCTGAAAAATTGCCAAAGACTCCAGCCACACAAGCCATAGACTGTTCTCTCTGCTACCGTCTGGCAAACTGTACCGGATCATCAGGTTTCAGACCAACAGGCACTGAGACCGCTTCTATCCCTAAGCAATAAGACTGCCTACCTCTTAAGGTAATGATGGACTGTCGTTTCTCTTTGATTATTTGAGCTGTACTTGCCATAATATGTACTTGGTCTTTTACCAAATAGGGCTATCTTCTGTATACCACCCCTACCCTGTCACAACACAACTGATTGGCTCAAACGCATTTAGAAGGAAATAAATTCTACAAATTAACTTTTAAGAAGGCACACCTGTTAATTGAAATGCATTCCAGGTGACTACCTCATGAAGCTGATTGAGAGAATGCCAAGAGTGTGCAAAGCTTTCATCAAGGCAAAGGGTGGCTATTTGAAGAATCTCAAATATAAAATATATTTTGATTTGTTTAATTTTTTTTTGCTTACAACATGATTCCATATGTGTTATTTCATAGTTTTGATGTTTTCACTATTATTCTACAATGTAGAAAATAGTAAAAATAAAGAAAAACCCTTGAATGAGTAGGTGTTCTAAACCTTTTGACCATTAGTGTATACACACCATATACACAATCACTCACACACACTACATTGACACTACATACGCAAACACACACATAACACACACACATAAGGACAACAACACGAACACGCACACATACATACACATTACACACACACTTTTACAATCATCTTTTGTTGCTGCTACTCTTGTTCTTTATTATACTCTTATTATTATCTAACCTAGCCACTGTACCCTTCCTCCATGTTACTTCCTTAGTGATGTGAACACTGACGAACTTGAAGATCTTGAACCATTCCACTACAGACTCATCTATGTGGATGGGGGTCCCCCAGTCCCCCATTTCCTGTTGTCCACGATCAGTTCCTTTTTCTTGCTGACGTTGAGGGAGAGGTTGTTGTCCTGGCGCCACACTGACAGGTCTTTGACCTCCTCCCAATAGGCTGCTTCATCGTCGTTGGTGATAGCACAGTCGTGTCGTCAGCAAACTTGATGATGGTTTTGGAGTCGTGCATAGCCACGCAGTCGTGACTGAACAGGGAATACAGGAGGGAAATAGGCACAGACCCCTGAAGGCTCCATGTGTTGATGGTCAGCATGGCAGATTTGTTGTTGCCTACCCTCAGCGGCTAGGGGCGGCCTTTCAGGATGTCCAAGATCTAGTTGCGGAGCGAGGTGTTCAGTCCCAGGGTCCTGAGCTTGGTGATGAGCATAGGAGGGGACTATGGAGTTGAATGCTGAGCTGTAGTCAATAAACACATACTTACATACAGTTGAAGTCGGAAGTTTACATACACCTTAGCCAAATACATTTAAACACAATTCCTGACATTTAATCCCAGTAAAAATTCCCTGTCTTAGGTCAGTTAGGATCACCACTTTATTTTAAGAATGTGAAATGTGAGAATAATAGTAGAGAGAATGATTTATTTCAGCTTTTATTTCTTTCATCACATTCCCAGTGGGTCAGAAGTTTACATACACTCAATTAGTATTTGGTAGCATTGCCTTTAAATTGTTTAACTTGGGTCAAACCTTTCGGCTAGCCTTCCACAAGATTGCCACAATAAGTTGGGTGCATTTTGTCCAACTCCTCCTGACAGAGCTGATGTAACTGAGTCAGGTTTGTAGGCCTCCTTGCTCGCAGACGCTTTTTCAGTTCTGTCCACAAATTTTCTATAGGATTGAGGTCAGGGCTTTGTGATGGCCACTCCAATACCTTGACTTTGTTGTCCTTAAGCCAATTTGCCACAACTTTGTAAGTATGCTTGTGGTCATTGTCCATTTGGAAAACCCATTTGCGACCAAGATTTAACTTCCTGACCGATGTCTTGAGATGTTGCTTCAATATATCCACATAGTCTGTCCTTTTTTGGCGTTTTTGGAGCAGTGGCTTCTTCCTTGCTGAGCAGCCTTTCAGGTTATGTCGATATAGGACTCGTTTTACTGTGGATATGGATACTTTTGTACCTGTTTCCTCCAGCATCTTCACAAGGTCCTTTGCTGTTGTTCTGGGATTGATTTGCACTTTTCGCACCAAAGTATATTTATCTTTAGGAGACAGAATGCGTCTCCTTCCTGAGCTGTATGACAGCTGCGTGGTCCCATGGTGTTTATACTTGCGTACTATTGTTTGTACAGATGAACGTGGTACCTTCAGGCATTTGGAAATTGCTCCCAAGGATGAACCAGACTTGTGGAGGTCTACAATATATTTTCTGAGGTCTTGGTTGATTTATTTTGATCATCCCATGATGTCAAGCAAAGTGTCAAGCAAAGGCACTGAGTTTGAAGGTAGGCCTTGAAATACATCCACAGATACATTTCCAATTGACTCAAATTATGTCAATTAGCCTATCAGAAGCTTCTAAAGCCATGACATAATTTTCTGGAATTTTCCAAGCTGTTTAAAGGCACAGTCAACTTAGTGTATGTAAACTTCTGACCCACTGGATTTGTGATACAGTGAATTATAAGTGAAATAATCTGTCTGTAAACAATTGTTGGAAAAATTGCTTGTGTCATGCACAAAGTAGATGTCCTAACCGACTTGCCAAAACTATAGTTTGTTAACAAGAAATTTGTGGTGTGGTTGAAAAACTAGTTTTTATGACTCCAACTTAAGTGTATGCAAACTTCTGACCTCAACTGTAGGTATTCCTTTTGTCCGGGTGGGTGAGGGCAGTGTGGAGTGCAATAGAGATTGCGTCATCTGTGGATCTGTTGGGGCTGTATGCAAATTGGGTTGGGTCCAGGGTGGCTGGGAATATGTTGTTGATGTGAGCCATTACCAGCATTTCAGAGCGTTTCATGGCCCACCAGATGTTGGTTCCCTGGCGCTCACTGTAGGAACTGATTGCCTGTAAAATCCATATATTAAATTATTACATCAACTACTTCCAACATTTTCATTAAAAATAATGTCCCCTTTTCATGAAGTACATTTTATCTAATGTCACTCATTCTATTGCATTCTAATCTATCCAAACTTGCATTACCAGATCTTATCAGTAGGTGTCTCTATGCACTGGCTAGTCGAAAAAGACTGACATGTCTCTGTATTTGTGAAAGTTATGGTGGTGCTAGAATCAATTCTCTCTTTCTTCATTAGTGATCCATCTCTTCTATTTGGACAAATTTGTTCATATCTTTGTAGACTGCTCTTTGGTGGAATTTGTAGTTTTTTTAAACTTTCAAGACAGTGACATTTGCACCACAAACATTTAAGTGATAATGCACGAGAAGCCAGTGTTTGGAGGAAATAGTGGCATGGTGTTGTTAGGCCTGAGAAGAAGTTGTTAGGCCTGGCCTGGCAAACTGTGTCAATATATCCTCCAAACACTGGCTTCGAGGGCATTGTCACTTTTATACAACGGGTTACCAACATATTCAAATAATGATCGACATATTTTCATAAAAATCATTATTTGATTAATTAATTTATGCTACTTCATCCTTCCACGAGATATAGTTCCGACACAAATCTAAGGTTGCTACCAAAGCCGGCTGGTCATTCATTCTATCGGTTCGGGTGGCCCAGTCGTTAAGTCTTTTTGTTCTGTATCTATATACGCAACCCAGTCGTTCGATCTAAATGTTCTATTGCCATACTGGCTGGCAACGTTCTTATCCCTTGCTTGCTAGCTAGCCAACTATGGCTAACTTAGTCATTGCAAACAGTGCAGCCAGAATAACAGCAAAGTAGCTGCATTTGCGTTTGTTTCAGCTGTTGTCTAGTGACATATATTTGGATACATCCATAACAAATAGCTAATGATACGCGATTAAGCCTGGCATAGAAATTGTGCTCTCTCGTCAGGACACTTGAACAACAGTGTTGTTCAGAGGAGCTAGCCAACAACACAGCTAACACAATCACTTCAAACTAAAGCTGGGAAGTCTGCAAACTAGCTGCATTCATTTAGTTTTATCTGTTTTCTATTGACATTCCGTTGCATATTTCCATTAAAATTATGCTGGTTCATGATTTCGAATGGCTGAGAAAAGCTGTCTGCCTGTCTGTCTCATCCTGTCGGGATGAGCTTTTTTCAGCCATTCGAAATCATGAATTAGCATTATGTCAATAGAAAACAGAATTTCAATATTGAAACAATATTGCAAACGTCGAGAGACAACAGCAAGGTTTATACAAATCTCCGCTGTTGAAAACCTAATGCTTGTCTAAAAGAAATGTGAATTAAGTGTCTAGATGCTTTTTATAGGGGAGTTCAAGTTTATAAATTGCCTGGATGGGCTGATGAGACAGTGGATTGCATAGTCAGATGGAACAGAGTAAATAGTCATTTTAACGTCATAGATGTAGCCGGTGGTAACTTGTGGAACAGACACCGGCTGGAATGCGGTTTTAACCAATACGCATCCAGAATTAGACCAACCCATTGTATAATTGTGAATAATCACCAGCAGTGGAAATAAAATAATATGCCAACAAATATTATTGGACTAACAAACTGACTGACTAACTTTTTCATAAACTTCAGTATCCAGTGGCCTTTGGTAGCAGCAGATTGTTTCATCTTCTTTATCCTGTGCCAAACACATTTATCCATGGGGCGGCAGGTAGCCTAGTGGTTATCACGTTGTGCCAGTAACCTGAAAAGTTGCTAGATCGAATCCCCGAGCTGACAAGGTAAAAATCTGTTGTGCACCTGAACAAGGCAGTTAACCCACTGTTCCTAGGCCGTCATTGTAAATAATAATTTGTTCTTAACTGACTTGCCTAGTTAAATAAAGGTTCAATAAAATAATACAGTGAGTCAAAATTATTAATGTTAGCTATCTAGCCTACTCTAAAGCCAACGTTAGTAGTTTTATTAGCTAGCTATAGATTGGATCATTCTAGATAGAATACGACTAAACTGCTTTTATTAACTCATTTTATTAACACAAACCTTGTTTTCCATTTAAATGTGTGTTCACTCTATCATGAGGCAGGCAAGCAGGAGAAGAGGTTTTCCACTAGATAACACAGCCACAAAGTCAGATTCCACTATGATTCCACAGACCGGAGAGGAGCGTGAGCGCAGGGTGCCGAGTCAAACAATGAGGTGTTGGTGCAACTAAACATAGTTGTTGAGAGGCGTGGTTGATGAGGCATATATTACTAGTATATAGTAAAAATAAATGCATATTTCCTAATAATATGCTAGGGAATAATGAAAAAATAGCTAACGAGCTTGTTCATTAGAAGTAATGTATTCCGATATAGTGGGAACCCTATATGTTTGGTCCACTAAATTTCGCCTCCGCACACCTCCCCCCTCCATCCTCCCAAATGGGCTCTCCAGTGGCTGCCCCCCCCCCCCCCCCCCCCAAATATATATCCCTTATCTCACTGCAAGGAGGTTCGCACCATCACTCTTTACTCACTAAATATTTATTTCAGAATGCATTATTTGCTATCAAGGTCAAGCAGCAGGCTGCTACCTTCACAGAGGAGTCATTTGCCTCCAGAGAGAGTCACTTTTTGGTGCTTTTATCTGCCAACATTTTTCTCACCGAGCCCTGGGCAGGAATGGCACCAAGCTGAAGTGACAGAGTTGGTGTGAATAAAGTCAACACAGGCAACTTTGTTTCTTTGAAACTTTGACATCGACGTAACCTCAGATGTAAACATAGCTTGTTGTTTTTTCTCTTCCACTTCTTATTAAATGTAAGTGTTTTCTATCTTTTTCTAAATCCCTCAACGCAGATACAATCCATTTCTAACATAAAGCAAAAATGCAAACACATCTACATGGTCGTGACTTGTCATGACAGGCTGTGAAAATCTGTTTAAGGATTATCTCCACCTGTGTAATAGCCGTCCATAAGCTCCTGTTTATCTGGAGGCATGGAGCAATTATTTAAGTTTTGACATTTCTCATACAGTGCTGTTCTGCAGATATGTGAGGTGTGTGTATGTGTACATCAATATGTGTGCATGTGTGTCTGCATGCATGCATACTTGCATATGTAGGTCTGTTTATGTATTTGCATGTGTGTGTGTGTGTGTGTGTATGTGTACATCAATATGTGTGCATGTGTGTATGTGTGTCTGCATGCATGCATACTTGCATATTTAGGTCTGTTTATGTATTTGCGTGTGTGTGCGTGTCCATATGTGCATAGGTGTGTTTTTATGTGTATCCAATTCAGTCCCAATTCTCCAGTCCACTCATCCTTTGGCAGTTGTGGGGGAATTTAATAGACAGAGGGAAAAAAACAAGACAGAAAATCCAGAGCCATGCCAATTGTCTACACGTGTTAGATAAATGGACCCTGACGGCCAAACCTCGTTAGAATGCCTCGGTTGACAAAAGCCTACCTGAAATCGGCCGGCACTCGCCCAGCCACTGACAGCTGACAGGGCAGAACATAATCAGCACAAACTGAATGTACCAACGTCCAGTTCAATGAATCTAGCTGGGTGTTAGGTCGGTGGTCTGAAAACCCACATGGAACTGTAACCTTCATTTAATCATTGCAGATAGATTTTCTGCATTGATTGGATGGAGTGGACACTTGATTTCAGAATAGTCTGTTGCAAAAGTGCAGGGCGGAAAATCTACTATTTGCAATTCTGTCCTCTCTTCAACTCAGTGTTGTTGTGATTAATCATTTTGTAATCATGTGAGAGAACTAAAATAAGGTGTAATTGGTGGAGATGTATAATGCAGAGCTTTTCACCCAATGAACATTGCGTTGAGGCATTAGGAGAGACCTGGTTGTCAACCTCTGAAAGGACTTCAATGAGAAAATAGGCTCATCGCAACAGGGACTGTTACTGTGTTATTCAAATGGCTGTTGATCCCTCTCAATCATGCACAAAGCTAATCCTTATATCATACTGTACTCCAGTTTATAGAGCAGATTCATCTCATTGGCTACTATACTCATAAAATAACTGATATCACATTCTGTACTACACTCATGTCACAACCTTTCCTCTCCCTCTGCCACAGCTGTGTAGATCTGTAGATCTGTCCTTGCTAGCAAGAGGAGCCTCTGCTGCCACTCGTATTAATTGTCAGACGCTGCTCCAGGGGCCAGAGAGCCAGAGCTTGGCTCATTGAATTACAGACAGCAGCCTTTATTCTCCTGCCCAGGAGGCGTCGGTGGTGTAATACAACAAAGCAAGGGCCATGCACCAGTAGCAGCATCACTCCACAATGCCAGGCTAGTTTGACATTAGCGATAGCGTTAACGTGACACTGTTTCATTCGGTTGCTGCCCCCACATGTCAGCCCTCGGCAGCTCTGAGGCTAGTTGAAGCTAGCGGCTCGCAGGCTAACTGACACACTCTGTGCATATTAATGTCAGAGGTGATGAATATAAAAAGAGGGAAACATACAAAATAATTTGCTGCAATAGTTTCTGTACCAGCCCTTTGTAGTGAATTGGTAAGCTTTTAATAGAACATTTGCTTTGTGAGTACCACAAAAATGTGTCCTATAGCTGACAGATGACTATTTTCTTGTTGTAGTTCACTGAAGATCAACGTTATGACTAACTAACTACAATGTTAGATATAATGCTGGTTTTAGTGAAATTGACTTAATTTATGCTTGATCTTGATAGTAATCAACTCAAATGTTTTTAGTAACATGTGCAGAATACAATAGGTGTATACCTTACAGTCGAAATGCTTTCTTACGAGCCCCTAACCAACAATGCAGTTTAAAAAAATGCGGATAAGAATAAGAGATAAAAGTAACAAGTAATTAAGGAGCAGCAGTAAAATAACAATAGCGAGACTATATACAGCGGGGTACTGATATAGAGTCAGTGTGTGGGGGCACCGGTTAGTTGAGTTAGTATGTAGATGTAGGTAGAGTTTTTAAAGTGACTATGCATAGATGACAAAAGAGAGTAGCAGTGCTGTAAAGAGGGGTTGGGGGGCACTGCAAATAGTCTGGGTAGCCATTTGACTAGATGTTCAGGAGTCTTATGGCTTGGGGTTAGAAGCTGTTTAGAAGCCTCTTGGACAAAGACTTGGCGCTCCGGTACCGCTTGCCGTGCGGTAGCAGAGAGAACAGTCTATAACTAGAGTGACTGGAGTCTTTGACAATTTTTAGGGCCTTCCTCTGACACCGTCTGGTATAGAGGTCCTGGATGGCAGGAAGCTTGGCCCCAGTGATGTACTGGGCCGTTCGTCCTACCTTGTCACGGCCGTCAAAGGAAGTAGACCAAAGCGCAGCGTGGTGAGCGTACATATTCCTCTTTATTAGGAATATATTCCTCCAAAGGACTTACGCCGACAAAAACAATAAACAATACAAAAACAACCGTGAAGCTTAAGGTCTATGTGCCACAAACAAAGTTAACTTCCCACACAGAAAGGAGGGAAAAGGGCTACCTAAGTATGGTTCCCAATCAGAGACAACGATAGACAGCTGTCCCTGATTGAGAACCATACCTGGCCAAAACATAGAAATACAAAATCATAGAAAACAAAAACATAGAATGCCCACCCCAAATCACACCCTGACCAAACCAAATAGAGGCATAAAAAGGCTCTCTAAGGTCAGGCCGTGACATACCCTCTGTAGTGCTTTGCGGTCGGAGGCCGAGCAGTTACCATAGCAGGCAGTGATGCAACCAGTCTGGATGCTCTCGATGGTGCGGCTGTAGAACCTTTTGAGGATCTGAGGACCCATGCCAAATTTTTTCGGTCTCCTGAGGGGGAATAGGTTTTGTCGTTCCCTCTTCACAACTGTCTTGGTGTGCTTGGACCATGTTAGTTTGTTGGTGATGTGGAACTTGGACACCAAGGAACTTGAAGCTCTCAACCTGCTCCACTGCAGCCCAGTCGATGAGAATGGTGTCCTGGGACCACACCACAGTAATTGTCTGTATTTGAAAGTGTCTCCTCATTAACTAATGTATAATGTACACATGTTTCAAATTTTAATGTCACAATTACAGAGAAGTGCCTTTCTTGCAAGCTCTAACCCCAACAATGAAGTAATCTATAGCAATGTAATGTAGTGTGTCAGCAGCCTACAACATTAAATAAAGAGACACTTTTAGTACATCTGCAACCCTTTCCATTGCTCCTTGGACACTCCCTTCTGACATCAGATGGAGTTGTGTGTCAGCAGAGGTCCTATTTTACAACCTCTACCTTTAAATAGTCTACTGACCCAGTCAGGAAGTCTGTCTGCACACTGAAGTATGGTGATAAGTCCAGACAGCTGAGTTTGACATGGCCTCCCTCTCTCTCTGCTGTTATGCCTGGGACATTACCATTCAGAAGGGGAGACGTCCGTATATGGTCGGGATTGGAAACACAAAAAATAGTCCCTGGGAGACACAAATCCAGTCAAGGTTTACCTCTGAAAAACCAAAGGACTTACCTTTGTGAAGACATCTGCAACAGCAGGGATGTAGCGCCATTTTGAGTGTTTTAAATGTGTGATCAAAACAGTGTGATTTAAAGAAGGGTTCATTGGAGGTTTGGCTCTGTGTGTGTGTGTGATCTGCCATGGCAACATGGTTAATGTTGGTATGGTCTAGGTAGGGTTGAGGACATATATAATAGCAGCAAAAGATTGTAAAAAGTTGTTATCAACATATCCCTACTTTGGATACATCTGAGTAGTCTCTGAAAGGGCATGTGTGGTGTCTGGTTTTGTTTCTGAATTGATGCTGTTTTAATTAATGTAGTGAGGCTGCCTTGGATGTCAGTTGTCATTAAATTGCAGAATCCACTGAACTTAACCTAACACACAGATAAGGATTTTTTAGAGGGTTGACCACTGTGTCTGCCTTAAAAAACCTACTCATATACTCTTATGAATTAATTATATTGTTGGATCCTAAAACCCACTAAATATCCTTGTTCTTTACACTCACATTAGTGAGGTCCTTAAATCTATGCTGAGCCAAAATATAAACGCAACATGCAACAATTTAGTTCATAGGAGGAAATCAATCATTTGAAATAAATTCATTAGGCCCTAATATATGGATTTCACATGACTGGAAATACAGATATGCATCTGTTGGTCGCAGATACCTAAAACAATGGTAGGGGCGTGGACTAGAAAATCAGTCAGTATCTGGTGTGACCACGATTTGCCTCATGCAGCGTGACACATCTCCTTCGCATAGAGTTGATCAGGCTGTTGATTGTGGCCTGTGGAATGTTGTCTCACTGCTCTTCAATGGCTGTACGAAGTTGTTCGATATTGGCGGGAACTGGAACCCGCTGTCATACTCGTAAATCCAGACCATCCCAAACATGCTCAATGGGTGACATGTCTGGTGGGTATGGAGGCCATGGACAAACTGTTGACATTTTTAGCTTCCAGGAATTATGTACAGATCCTTTCAAAATGGGGCCGTGCATTATCATGCTGAAACATGAGGTGATGGCGGCTGATGAGTGGCACGACAATGGGCATCAGGATCTCGTCACGTTATCTCTGTGCATTCAAATTGCCATAGATAAAATGCCATTGTGTTCGTTGTCTGTAGCTTATGCTTGCCCATACCATAACCCCACCGCCACCATGGGCACCCTGTTCACAACGTTGATATCAGCAAACTTCTTGCCCACACAACGCTATACACATGGTCAGCAGATGTGAGGCCATTTGGACGTACTGCCAAATTCTCTAAAATGACTTTGGAGGCGGCTTGTGGTTGAGAAATTAACATTCACTTCTCTAGCAGCAGCTGACCACATGTGTGGAGATAGTTTTTCAACTTTTGAAGAAGTACTTGAGGAAGTCCTCTTCTATCGCATGTTTATAATCAAATCAAATGTTATTGGTCACATACACATATTTATCATATGTTATTGTGGGTGTATGCTTGTGTTCCTAGCTCCAACAGTGCAGTAGTATCTAACAGTGCAGTAGTATGTAAAACATAAACAACAATACACACGAATCTGAAAGTAAAAGAATGGAATTAAGAAATATATAAATATTAGATTGAGCAATGTCGGAGTGGCATAGACTAAAATACGGTAGAATAGAATACAGTATATACATACATATGAGATGAGAAAAGCAGTATGTAAACATTATTTAAACATTATTAATAAAGTGACTAGTGCTACATTATTAAAGAGGCCAGTGATTCCAAGTCTCCAGTACGTATATTGGGCAGCAGCCTCTAAGGTGCAGGGTTGCGTAACCAGGTGGAAGCCGGCTAGTGATGGCTATTTAAGAGTCTGATGGCCTTAAGATATAAGCTGTTTTTCAGTCTCTCGGTCCCAGCTTTGATGCACCTGTACTGACCACACCTTCTGGATGATAGCGGGGTGATCAGGCCGTGGCTTGGGTGGTTGATGTTCTTGATGATCTTTTTGGCCTTCCTGTGACATTGGGTGCTGTAGGTGTCCTGGAGGGCATGTAGTTTGCCCCCGGTGATGTGTTGGTTAGACCACACTCCCTTCTGGAGAGCCCTGCGGTTGCAGGTGGTGCAGTTGCTGTACCAGGCAGTGGTACAGCC
The DNA here is from genome assembly GCF_002910315.2 of Salvelinus sp. IW2-2015. Classification (NCBI taxonomy): domain Eukaryota; kingdom Metazoa; phylum Chordata; class Actinopteri; order Salmoniformes; family Salmonidae; genus Salvelinus; species Salvelinus sp. IW2-2015. The sequence continues at coordinate 40,070,077 of NC_036860.1, read as the reverse complement.
CGACAGGATGCTCTTAATTGTGCATATGTAAAAGTTTGTGAGGGTTTTCGGGACCAAGCCAAATTTCTTTAGCCTCCTGAGTTTGAAGAGGCGCTGTTGCGCCTTCACCACACTGTCTGTGTGGGTGGAACATTTCAGTTTGTCAGTGATGTGTAGGCAGAGGAACTTGAAGCTTTCCACCTTCTCCATTGCGGTCCCATCGATGTGGATAGGGGCGTGCTCATATGCTGTTTCCTAAAGTCCACGATCAGCTCCTTTTCTTTTGTTGACGTTGAGTGAGAGGTTATTTTCCTGGAACCACTCTCCCAGGGCCCTCACCTCCTCCCTGTAGGCTGTCTCGTCATTGTTGGTAATCAGGCCCTCTACTGTTGTGTCGTCTGCAAACTTGATTATTGTGTTGGAGGCGTGTGTGGCCACGCAGTCATGGGTGAACAAAAAGCGAATTGAAGTGGGTCTAGGGTGTCAGGTAAGGTAGAGGTGATCTGATCCTTAACTAGCCTCTCAAAGCACTTCATGATGACAGAAGTGAGTGCTACGGGGCGATAGTCATTTAGTTCAGTTTCCTTTGCTTTCTTGGGTACAGGAACAATGGTGGACATCTTGAACCAAGTGGGGAAAGCAGACTAGGATAGGGAGAGATTGAATTTGTCCGTAGACACTCCAGCCAGCTGGTCAGCGCATTCTCTGGGGATGCGGCTAGGGATACTGAAAGACCGGCAGCCTTGCGAGGGTTAACCTTTACAGCCCCGGCGTTCTGCTAGCGGAACTCCTCCCACATTCCACTGAAAAGGCAGAGCGCGAAATTCAAAAAATATTTTTTAGAAATATTTAACTTTCACACATTAACAAGTCCAATACAGCAAATGAAAGATACACATCTTGTGAATCCAGTCAACATGTCCGATTTTTAAAATGTTTTACAGCGAAAACACCACATATATTTATGTTAGCTCACCACCAAATACAAAAAAGGACAGACATTTTTCACAGCACAGGTAGCATGCACGAAACCAACCAAACTAACCAAGAAACAACGTCATCAGATGACAGTCCTATAACATGTTACACAATAAATCTATGTTTTGTTCGAAAAATTGGCATATTTGAGGTATAAATCAGTTTTACATTGCTGCTACCATCATAGCTACCGTCAGAAATAGCACCGAAGCAGCCAGAGTAATTATAGAGACCAACGTGAAATACCTAAATACTCATCATAAAACATTTCTGAAAAATCGATGGTGTACAGCAAATTAAAGGCAAACATCTTGTGAATCCAGCCAATATTTCCGATTTTTTAAGTGTTTTACAGCGAAAACACAATATAGCATTATATTAGCTTACTACAATAGCCTACCACACAACCGCATTCATTCATCAAGGCACGTTAGCGATAGCAATAGGCACGTTAGCGTTAGCGAATAAACCAGCAAAAGATATTAATTTTCACTAACCTTCATAAACCTTCCTCAGATGACAGTCCTATGACATCAGGTTATACATACACTTATGTTTTGTTCGAAAATGTGCATATTTAGAGCTGAAATCAGTGGTTATCCATTATGCTAACGTAGCCTCTTTTTCCCAGAATGTGCGGATATTTCTATTAGACTCTCACCTATTCTGACCAAATAGCTATTCATAAACATTACAAAAAAATACATGTTGTATAGGAAATGATAGATACACTAGTTCTTAATGCAATCGCAGTGTTAGAATTCTAAAAATATCTTCATTACGACATAAGGCTTATGTTATAGCGAGAGAGTGGCCAAAACCTGGGCGCAAAACTACTAGTACACAGTTCGACAGATATTTGAAATAGCATCACAAAATGGGTCCTACTTTTGGTGATCTTCCATCAGAATGTTGTACAAGGGGTCCTTTGTCCAGAACAGTCGTTGTTTGGATTTAGAACATCGTTTTTCCCTCTTGAATTAGCAAGCAAGTAGCTATTCATGTGCCAAGTGGCGCGAAGCTCTCCATCGTCAACAAACACAGACAACGCAACACGCCTAACGTCCCGAAAAAATTTCAATAATGTAATAAAACTATATTGAAAAAACATACTTTACGATGATATTGTGACATGTATCAAATAAAATCAAAGCCGGAGATAGTAGTCGCCTATAACGACAGCTTTTCAGAAGGCAATTCCAGGTCCATCTTCGCGCTTTCCAGAAAACAGGAAATGGCGGACACGTCATTCCAAGAGGATTTATTCCACCTCAGACCAAGATAATCACTTCATTTCTTCTCTCACTTCCTCTTGACATCTAGGGGAAGGTGTATGACGTTTGTGTATACTCATACGTATCATGCCCATTTATAGGCAGGCCCTTGAACAGAGCATAATTTTCAGACTTTCCACTTCCTGGTCAGAAAGTGTGCTGCCAAATGAGTTCTGTTTTACTCACAGACAAAATTCAAACGGTTTTAGAAACTAGAGAGTGTTTTCTATCCAATAGTAATAATGATATGCATATTGTAGGAGCAAGAATTGAGTACGAGGCCGTTTAAATTGGGCACGATTTCCCGCCAAAGTGTAAATAGCGCCCTCTATCATCAACAGGTTAACACGCTTAAATATCTTACTCACGTCGGCCATGGGAGAAGGAGAGCCCACAGTTCTTGGTAGCGGGCCGCGTCTGTTATCCTCAAATCGGGCGAAGAAGGTGCTTAGCTTGTCAGGAAGCAAGACGTCAATGTCTGTGACGTGGCTGGTTTTCCCTTTGTTGTCCATGATTGTCTGTAGACCCTGCCACATACGTCTCGTGTCTGAGCCGTTGAATTTTGACTCCACTTTGTTTCTGTACTGATGTTTTGCCTGTTTGATAACTACACTGTTTGTATTCTGCCATATCCCAGTCACCTTGTCATGGTTAAATGTGATGGTTCGCGCTTTCATTTTTGCGCGAATGCTGCCATCTATCCACGGTTTCTGGTTTGTGTAGTTTTTATAGTCACAGTGGGTACATCTCTTATACACTTCCTGATGAAGTCAGTCACTGTATCCATGTATTCGTCGATGTTATTCTCAGAGGCTACCCGGAACAGATCCCAGTCCGCGTGATCAAAACAATCTTGAAACATGGACTCCAATTGGTCAGACCAGCATTGAATAGACCTTAGCACAGGTACTTCCTGTTTGAGTTTCTGCCTATAGGAAGGGAGGAGCAAAATGGAGACATGATCAGATTTGCCAAAGGGAGGGCGGGGGAGGGCCTTGTAGGCATTTCGAAAAGTTGAGTAACAGTGGTCCAATGTTTTACCAGCGTGAGTACTACAGTCAATGTGTTGGTAGAACTTCGGTGACGTTTTCCTCAAATTTGCTTTGTTAAAATCCTTAGCTACAATAAATGCGGAATTAGGATATGTTGTTTCCAGTTTGCATAAAGTCGAATGTAGTTCTTTGAGAGCCGTCGTGATATCGGCTTGAGGGGGAATATACACTGCTGTGACTATAACCGAAGAGAATTCTCTTGGGAGGTAATACGGTCGTCATTTGATTGGGGTATTCTAGGTCAGGTGTACAAAGGGACTTGAGTTTCTGTATGTTATCACAATCACACCATGAGTGGTTAATCATGAAACCTACACCCGCGCCTTTCTTTTTTATTTTTGTCTGCGTGATGTACTGAGAACCCAGATGGCTGCATGGACCGGGACATTATCTCCCGAGAGAGCCATGTTTCCGTGAAACAGAGTATGTTACAATCCCTGATGTCTTTCTGGAAGAAGATCCTCGCCCTGAGCTCGTCTACTTTATCATCCAGACTGAACATTAGCGAGTAATGTACTCGGAAGCGGTGGATGGTGTGCACACCTCCTGAGTCGGACTAGAAGTCCACTCCGAATACCTCTTCTCCGCCAGTGTTTTGAAGCAGCCTCTGGAATAAGTTCAATTGCCCTGGGGAGTACAAACAAAGGATCCAATTTGGGAAAGTTATATTCTCTGCGCGTAATGCTAGTGAGCTACCACCACTCTGATATCTCATAGTTATTTCCAGCTCTATGTAATAACACAAAACATTTTCTGGGCTAATAATGTACGAAATAATACACAAAAAACAAAATACTTCAAAGTTACTTCGGGGCTAGAAGCAGAGCAGCCATATCTGTTGGCTTCATCTTATATTGGTCTCTTCAATGCAGTTTGAGCATCAGTTCATCTCAGGTCACAGGTGCTTATCAATTAGAATACAAATATATCTGCTGCTGTGGCAGTCTTAACTGTAAGAAGAATGAAAGGCAATGGGTAAATTCTATTCAACCTAAATCTATGTATTTCGTATAATGTATGTAGTTGTAAATGGGAAGAGTAATCCTTCAGTTCACAGGATTTACACAGATCAACCAGCCAACCAGCGTTAAACCTCTCCCTCTCTCTTTCCTCTACTCCCTCCCTCCCTCCTTCCTTCTCCATCCACATATTCCTCCATCTCTCTTTCCCACTCACTGGCATTGCAACGCTGTCCCCTTTGTTAGACACTGCTGCACTCTTCACAAGCTTCCAATTTTAACATGGGGTGGATAATTTTTTCTCTTCAATTTAAAGCAAATTCTCTGCAATTCTACACGTTTTGTAATGACTTGATAATATGATATATGAGTGAGAATGACTTAGAAAATCAGTGGGGGACCCCTGTGCCCGGTTGGTATTCAGCCATGATTACTACAATTTTAGATAGCTGGCTAGGCTAACTACCAATCTAAAAATTGTTGACATGGCTGACATAACAAGAGAAACCTGATGATGCACAACCAAATTTAGAAATTGCACCTGGTGTATTGTAGTTTTCTCACTCTCAATAGTAAGTTAAGACCCTTTTGTGGGGAAATACTCATTCTGATTGGCTGGGCCTGGCTCCCCAGTGGGTTTCTCCCAGTTTCTCCCGTTCTCTGCTTATCCTCACAAGCTCTGTCAGGTTGTATGGGGAGCGTCGCAGTACAGCTATTTTCAAGTCTCTCCAGAGATGTTTGATCGAGTTCAAGTCCAGGCTCGGTCTGGACCTCTCAAGGACATTCAGAGAGAGAGTTGTTCCAAAGCCACTCCTTCGTTGTCTTGGCTGTGTGCTTAGAGTCGTTGTCCTATTGGAAGGTGAACCTTCGCCCCAGTCTGAGGTCCTCAGCATTCTGGAGCAGATTTTCATCAAGGATCTCTCTGTACTTTGCTCCATTCATCTTTCCCTTGAACCTGACTAGTCTCCCAGTCCCTGCCACTAAAAAACATCCCCACATCATGATGCTGCCACCACCATGCTTCACCGTAGGGATGTTGCCAGGTTTCCTCCAGACGTGATGCTTGATATTAAGGCCAAAGAGTTCAATCTTAGTTTCATCACAGCAGAGAATCTTGTTTATCATGGTCTGAGAGTCTTAAAGTGCCTTTTTTCAAACTCCAAGTGGGCTGTCATGTGCCTTTTACTGAGGATTGGCTTCCGTCTGGCCACTACCATAAAGGCCTGATTGTTGGAGTGCTGCAGAGATGGTTGTCCTTCTGGAAGGTTCTCCCATCTCCACAGAGATTAACTCTGGAGCTTTGTCAGAGTGACCATCAGGTACTTGGTCACCTCCCTGACCAAGGCCCTTCTCCCCCAATTGCTCAGTTTGGCCGGGCGGACAGCTCTAGGAAGAGTGTTGGTGGTTCCAAACTTCTTCCATTTAAGAATGATGGAGGCCACTGTGTTCTTGGGTATCTTCAATGCTGCAGAACCTTTTTGGTACCCTTCTCCAGATCTGTGCCTTGACACAATCCTGTCTCGGAGCTTTACAGATAATTTCTTCAACCTCATGGCTTGATTTTTGCTCTGACATTCACTGTCAACTGTGAGACCTTATACAGACAGGTGTGTGCCTTTTCAAATCATGTCCAATTAAATTTACCACAGATGGACTCCAATCAAGTTGTAGAAATATCTCAAGGATGATTAATTGAAACAGGATGCAACTGAGCTCATTTTCTAGTCTCATAGCAAAGGGTCTGAAAGCTTACGTAAATAAGGTATTTCTGCTTTTTATTTTCTATATATTTGCAAAAAAAAAAAAAAAACTGTTTTCTTTGTCATTATGGGGTATTGTGTGTAGATTAAAGAGGCAAAATCTAATTTGATCAATTTTAGAATAAGGCTGTAACGTAACAAAATGTGGAAAATGTCAAGGGGTCTGAATACTTTCTGAATGCACCGTATATATACATATACCGGTCAAAAGTTTGGGGTCACTTTGAAATGTCCTTGTTATTGAAAGAAAAGCAATTTTCTTGTTCATTAAAATAACATCAAATTGATCCAAAATACAGTGTGGACATTGTTAATGTTGTACAGGGCTATTGTAGCATTTTATGGAATATCTACATTGGTGTAAGGAGGCCCATTATCAGCAACCATCACTCCTGTGTTCTAATGGCACGTTGTGTTAGCTAATCCAAGCTTATAATTTTAAAAGGCTAATTGATCATTAGAAAACCCTTTTGCAATTATGTTAGCACAGCTGAAAACTGTTGTTCTGATTAAAGAAGCAATAAATCTGGCCTTCTTTAGACTAGTTGAGTATCTGGAGCATCAGCATTTGTGGGTTCGGTTACAGGCTCAAAATAGCCAGAAACAAAGGACTTTCTTCTGAAACTCGTCAGTCTATTCTTGTTCTGAGAAATTAAGGCTATTCCATGTGAGAAATTGAGAAACTAAAGAACGCGTACAATGCTGTGTACTACTCCCTTCACAGAACAGCGCAAACTGGCACTAAGCAGAATAGAAAGAGTGGGAGGCCCCGGTGCACAACTGAGCAAGAGGACATTAGAGTGTCTAGTTTGAGAAACCGATGCCTCACAAGTAATCAACTGGCAGCTTCATTAAATAGTACGCGCAAAACTCCAGTCACAACGTCAACAGTGAAGAGGCGACTTCGGGATGCTGGCATTCTAGGCAGAATTCCTCTGTCCAGTGTCTGTGTTCTAGACACTCTAATGTACTTGTCCTCTAGCTCAGTTATTCACCGGGGCCTCCCACTCCTCTTCCTATTCTGGTTAGAGCCAGTTTGCGCTCTTCTGTGAAGGGAGTAGTATACAGCATTGTACGAGAACCTCTAATTCCTCCCAAACCTGGATCCGGGAGCACCCCCCACAGTAAAAAAGCTGACTAGCATAGCCTAGCATAGCGTCACAAGTAAATACTAGCATCTAAATATCAATTAAATCAACAAGTCCAAGACACAAGATGTAAAGATACACATCTTGTGAATCCAGCCCTTCAATTTCTGATTTTAAAAGTGTTTTACATGGAAGACACATATGTAAATCTATTAGCTAACCGAACGTTAGCACAAGACACCACCTATTTTTTTACTCCACCAGTTTTTTACTCCATCAGTAGCCATCACTAATTCGACAAATAAAAGATTAAATAGCCACTAACCAAGAAACAACTTCATAAGATGACAGTTCTGATAACATATTTATGTATAGCATATGTTCTTTTAGAAAAATGTGCATATTTCAGGTATAAATCACAGTTCTACATTGCAGCGCAATCTGACATAGTGCCGAAGCGTGCCAGAATAATTACAGAGACCAACGTCAAATACCTACTTACTCCATCTTTAAAACATTTCTGAAAAATACACAGCGTACAGCAAATGAAAGCCCAACATCTTGTGAATCCAGCCAATATGTCAGATTTTTAAGTGTTTACAGCGAAAACACAATATAGCATTATATTAGCTTAGCAAAATAGCCAGAAACACAAGCAATTTACCAGCAGCACAGGTTAGCGATCGTAACAATACAGCAAAATATATATAATTTTTGACTAACCTTGATATACTTCGTCAGATGACAGTCCTGTAACATCATATAACACAATGCATATAGGTTTTGTTCGAAAATGTGCATATTTAGCACACAAATCGTTGTTATACAATGTGACCAGTGGCAACAGGTCATGCATTCTGGCCGGCGCCATCTTGGAAAGGCACCTAAGTTTACGATTATTTATCGATTAGATTGACTAAAAAATACAGGTTGGACAGCAAATGAAGTGCATAGTTATTAATGCAAACGCTGAGTTAGATTTTTAAATTAACGCTACTAGACTACAGTGTGCGTTACAGCCAGACTAGTGCCGCAATAATGGCGGACAAATGCGTTTACATTTTTCCACATAATACGGAATAACATCTAATAGCTCTTACTTTTGGACGAGCTTCCATCAGAATCTTGGGCAAGGTGTCCTTTGTCCAAAAGAATCGTTGCTTGGTTGTAAAACGTCGTCTTCAACTTCGGAATTAGCAGCTAACAATAGCTATGTGGCCACAACATGCCCAAATCCCCAAAACGCAATACTAAGGAAATTCCGAAAATAGCAATATACTCGCATAAACTGATATAACTCGGTTTAAAAATAACTTCGTTATGATGTTTCTAACACCTATATCGAATTAATTACAGACGGATATAGCTAAGGCGATAACTGAGCGTTTCAAAATGCCATCTTGAGGCTTTGCTTTGCGCAATGACGAACGACGAAAGAGAGCTCACTTCGTTCCTTGGCCTTTTATAAGCTCTGAGAACTACGTAGACACTCCATTCCACTTCTCATTGGTTACTGACATCCAGGGGAAGGCGGGTGCAGTTCATGTCGACCCATAGGATACATACAGAGCTTTAAACTGATCTGAGAACAGAGCCTCGTTTTCAAACCTTCGCAGTTCCTGTCATGAATTTCGCTGCAGAAAGAGTTCTGGTTCACCCACAGACATAATTCAAACGGTTTTAGAAACTAGAGATTGTTCTTCTATCCAATAGTAATAATAATATGCATATTGTACGAGCAAGAATTGAGTACGAGGCAGTTTAATTTGGGAACGATAAATGTCCAAGTTGAAACAGCACCCCCTGTAGTGTCAATTAACACTTTTTTGGTTACTACATGATTCCATATGTGTTTTTCATAGTTTTGATGTCTTCTCTATTATTCTACAATGTAGAAAATAGTTAAAATAAAGAAAAATCCTTGAATGAGTAGGTGTCCAAACTTTTGACTGGGACTAGTTAGCATTGAAAACAGTGGACAACAAAACCAAAGCATGGATTGCTGTCATACCATGTCCATAGACTGCTTACAGGGTAAGGAGGGTGTGGGGGGTCTTTGTGTGGCTTTTGACCAATTCTTTGGATTCCTTATGTATATCTCATTCTTAGAAAAAGCTTGGTTCAAATTGTATGTTAGGTACTGTATTAGTTGAATATTATATGAATCGTATACATTAAAATGGGCAATTTGGGTGCAATCAATTAGCTTAATTTCTCTGATCAAATTATATTTCAACAAAATAATTTTGAACATAAACATAAAGAAAAACCTTTGAATGAATGGGTGTTCTAAAACTTTTGACTGGTAGTGTATATATATAGCGGCTGGGGGCCCTAGGCGTCCGCTTGTGTCGGTTACTCCTGGAACCGGCCCTGTGTGTGTGCTTGTGTATATTCACCCTGTAAATATCAACAGACAAGTTATTTCCCTCTTAGAAGGATTGTGTCAAGAGGAGGAGGTGAAATTGTGAGGGAAAATCATAGAGCAACTGGAGGTCAAATGTTGCTTTCTTCTGGAAAAGTCAGTTCCAATTTATTCTAACTTGCGATGAGCACCACTGGATGCTTGACTTGTCGTGTTTCTTTGCATGTGTGAGAGTAGCATCCCACCATATTAATATGTAACAACTATCTGACATTCTGATAGCTCTATTCACATTGCATTCATGAAAAAGTCTGCATGAGACAGTACATTTCTCCATTCCCCAAGCATGGGCCAACATGGCGTGTGCAGCACTGTATTGAGATGCAATGAATAGTATTGGTTATACCAGCACTGTTCCCTCTCCTCTCCCAGTGAACTCATTAGAGATGCCCTCCAGCCAGCCCCTAAAGGGTGGAGCAGTGTCAACACAGACAGCCTGGGACATGCCTCTGATTTCCTCTCGGATGTATGCTGTCTCGGTGAACTGAATATTCAACAACTTTAAAATATATTAGCTAGCTGTGTTGTGCACTCGCTCCCACTCTCCCTTCCCTCTCGTGCAATAATTGAATTGTTGTTGTTGCGTTGTGAGTACTGTCACATATTGCATGTGCCAAGTAGAGACGACGCTAGAGTGATATAAAGCTATTCCTACATTCACTTCTGTGTAAAATGTACTGTATGTAATTGATTTCCTCTCTTTAGCTACTGCTGTGTGTTTTGGTGTAGGTTCATCGATGTTTGTTATTTGAAATGTGGTTATATAGTAATGACAAATTGGGCCTGCTGTAATGCACAAGCCCACATAAAACATAAGCTCCCTAAGGATACGCTTAACGCAGCCATACATTTGCTTTACAACAACGCCCTGCTGAGTCGAGCCTGTGATCTATAGAGGCAATAAAACACAGTTCTTCAAAAGCAGAATACAACCCACAGATGCAGAAACCTGCCAAAAGCTGTTCCCGCTACCAACCGAGATAAACGTGTGTCATCATTAAATCAAATCAAACTTTATTTGTCACATGCGCCGAATACAACAAGTGTAGACTTTAACGTGAAATGCTTACTTACAAGCCTTTAACCAACAGTGCAGTTCAAGAAGAAGAAAATATTTACCAACTAAAATAAAAAGTAATAATAAAAGGTAACACAATAAGAATAACAATAACGATGTTATATACAGKGGGCACCAGTACCGAGTCAGTGTGCGGGGGTACAGGCTAGTTGAGGTAATCTGTACATATAGGTGGGGGCGAAGTGACTATGCATAGGTAACAATCAAACAGCGAGTAGCAGCAGTGTACAAAAGGGAGGGGGGTGACACTTCAATGTAAATTGTCCGGTGGCGAATTTATGAATTGTTCAGCAGTCTAATGGCTTGGGGTTAGAAGCTGTTGAGGAGCCTTTTGGTCCTAGACTTGCCGCTTGCCGTGCGGTAGCAGAGAAAACAGTCTATAACTTGGGTGACTGGAGTCTCTGACAATTTTATGGGTCTTCCTCTGACACTGCCTATTATATAGGTCTTGGATGGTAGGAAGCTTGGCCCCAGTGATGTACTGGGCCGTTCGCACTACCCTCTGTAGCGCCTTACGGTCAGATGCCGAGCAGTTGCCATACCAGGCAGTGACGCAACAGGTCAGGATGCTCTCGATGGTGCAGCTGTAGAACCTTTTGAGGATCTGTGGACCCATGCCAAATCTTTTCAGTCTCCTGAGGGAGAATAGGTTTTGTTGTGCCCGCTTCACGACTGCCATGGTGTGCTTGGACCATGTTAGTTTGTTGGTGATGTGGACACCGAGAAACTTGAAGCTCTCTACCTGCTCCACTGCAGCCCCGTTGATGAGAATGGGGGCTTGCTCGGTCCTCTTTTTCCTGTGGTCCACAATCATCTCCTTTTCCTTGATCACGTTGAGAGAGAGGTTGTTGTCCTTGCACCATACGGCCAGTTTTCTGACCTCCTCCCTAGAGGCTGTCTCATTGTTGTCGGTGATCAGGCCTACCACTGTTGTGTCATCGGCAAATTTAATGATGGTGTTGGAGTTGTGCCTGGCCGTGCAGTCATGAGTGAACAGGGAGTACAGGAGGGGGCTGAGCACACACCCCTGAGGGGCCCCTGTGTTTAGGATCAACGTGGCAGATGTGTTGTTACTTACCCTTACCACCTGGAGGCGGCCCATCAGGAAGTCCAGATCCAGTTTCAGAGGGAGGTGTTTAGTCCTAGAGGCCTTAGCTTATTGTTGAGCTTCGTGGGCACTATGGTGTTGAACACTGAGCTGTAGTCAATGAACAGCATTCTCACATAGGTGTTCCTTTTGTCCAGGTGAGAAAGGGCAGTGTCGAGTGCAATTGAGATTGCGTCATCTGTGGATCTGTTGGGCCGGTATGCGAATTGGAGTGGGTCTAGGGTGTCCGGGAGGATGCTGTAGATGTGAGCTATGACCAACCTTTCAAAGCACTTCATGGCTACCGACATGAGTGCCACAGGGCGGTAATCATTTAGGCAGGTTACCTTCACTTCCTTGGGTACAGGGACTATGGTGGTCTGCTTGAAACATGTTGGTATTACAGATTCGGTCAGGGAGAGGTTGAAAATGTCAGTGAAGACACTTGACAGTAGGTCCGAGCATGCTTTGAGTACACGTCCTGGTAATTCGTCTGGCCCAGCGGCTTTGTGAATGTTGACCTGTTTAAAGGTTTTTTTCACATCGGCTACCGAGAGCGTTATCACACAGCCATCCAGAACATCTGGTGCTCTCATGCATGCTTCAGTGTTGCTTGCCTTGAAGCAAGCATAAAAGGCATTTAGCTTGTCTGGTAGGCTCTGGGAAGCTCACGTCTGGATTTCCCTTTGTAGTTCGTAATAGTTTTCAAGCCCTGCCACATCCGATGAGCGTCAGAGCCGGTGTAGTATGATTCAATCTTAATCCTGTATTGATGCTTTGCTTGTTTGATGGTTTGTCTGAGGGCATAGCAGGATTTCTTTTAAGCGTCCTGATTAGTCTCCCGCTGCTTGAAAGCGGCAACTCTAGCCTTTAGCTCGATGTGGATGTTGCTTGTAAACCATGGCTTCCGGTTGGGATATGTACGTACAGTCACTTTGGGGACGACGTCCTCGATGTACTTATTGATAAAGCCAGTGACTGATGTGGTGTACTCCTCAATGCCATCGGAAGAATCCCGGAACATGTTCCAGTCTGTGCTAGCAAAACTGTCCTGTAGTGTAGCATCCGCATCATCTCACCACTTCCGTACTGAGCGAGTCACTGGTACTTCCTGCTTTAGTTTTGGCTTGTATGCAGGATTCAGGAGATTATAATTATGATCAGATTTGCCAAATGGAAGGCGGGGGAGAGCTTTGTATGCATCTCTGTGTGTGGAGTAAAGGTCGTCTAGGATTTTTTCCCCCCTGGTTGCATATGTGACATGCAGGTAAAAATATGGTAAAACTGATTTAAATTTGCCTGCATTAAAGTCCCCGGCCACTAGGAGCGCTGCTTCTGGGTGAGCATTTTCTTCGTTGCTTATGGCCTTGGTTGAGAGCCGTCTTAGTGCCAGTTTTGTTTTGTGGTGGTAAACAGACGGCTACGAATAACAGATGAGAACTCTCTTGTTAGATAATGTGGTCTGCAGCTTATCATAAGGTACTCTACCTCAGGCGAGCAATATTTCGAGACTTCTTTAATATTAGACATCGCACACCAGCTGTTATTGATAAAAAGACACACAGCCCCACCCCTCGTCTTACCAGAGGTAGCGTCTCTGTTCTGCCGGTGCATGTAAAATCCCGCTAGCTCTATGTTCTCCGTATCTTTGATCAGCCACGTCTCGGTGAAACATACGATGTTACAGTTTTTAATGTCCTGTTGGTAGGATAATCTTAATAGTAGGTCATCAATTTTAATTTCCAATGATTGTACGTTAGCAAGAAGAATGGAAGGCATTGGGAGTTTACTCGCTCGCCTCTGGATTTTCAGAAGGATCCCTGATCTACGTCCCCTTTTCCGGCATCTTTTCTTCACGCAAAAGGCGTGGATCTGGACCTGTTCCAGTGAAAGCAGGATATCCTTCTCGTCGGACTTGTTAAAAGGAAAAAGTTTCTTCCAGTCCGCGGTGAGTAATCGCTTTTCTGATGTCAATAAGTTATTTTCGGTTATAAACATGTCATAACCATGTGTGACTACGTTCCTTATCGTGGACTACAGGAAAAGGTTTCAGGACAACAACCTCTCCCTCAACGTGATCAAGACAAAGGAAATGATCGTGGACTACAGGAAAAGGAGGGCCAAGCATGCCCCCATTCTCTTCGACGGGGCTGCAGTGGAGCAGTTTGAGAGCTTCAAGTTCCTTTCTGTCCACATCCCCATCAAGCTATCATGGTCCAAACACAACAAGACAGTCGGAAGAGGGCAATGCCTATTCCCCCTCAGGAGATTGAAAAGATTTGGCATGGATCCTCAGATCCTCAAAAAGTTCTACAGCTGCACCATCGAGAGCTTCCTGACTGGTTGCATCACTGCCTGGTATGGCAACTGCTCGGCCTCCGACCTCAAGACGCTACAGAGGGTACTGCATATGGCCCAGTACATCATTGGGGCCGAACTCCCTGCCATCCAGAACCTCTATACCAGGCGGTGTCAGAGGAAGGCCCTGAAAATTGTCAAAGACTCCAGCCACCCCAGTCATAGACTGTTCTCTCTACTACTGCATGGCAAACCGTACCGGAGAGCTAAGTCTGGGTCCAAGAGGCTCCTGAACAGCCTTTACCCCCAAGCCATAAGACTGCTTTAACCAAATAGCTACCTGCGTTGACCCTTTTTGATTCTATGCACATACAGTGAACTTTACCCACACAGTCACACATACTTACACTGACACTCCAACACATACACACACACTCACTCACACATAACACGTACACACAGGAACACATTCGCCACACACAAACTTACACACGTTTCACATACGCTGCTGCTACTGTCTATTATCTATACTGTTGCCTAGTCACTTTACCCCTACCTATATGTACATATCTACTTCAATTACCTCGTACCCCTGTACATTGGAAGTCAGGATCTCGAGTCTCCACCTAGTGTTGTTAACAACCCATGGTTCCCCTTATCCAACTGTCAGTGGAGAAACAGGCTTTTGAGTGTTCAGACATAAAACACCTAAGGTCTTCCGACTGGCATGGAAGTGGCTAGAGTCTTCAGAGAAGTAAAGATAATTAGGAGTCTGAAACTAGGGCTATTTGGTGCAGTGTGTGTGTGTGTGTGTGTGTGTGTGTGTGTGTGTGTGTGTGTGTGTGTGTGTGTGTGTGGTGTGTGTGTGTGTGTGTGTGTGTGTGTGTGTGTGCAAATGCGTGCATGTGTTGTGTATATGTGTGGTGTACCTCATGATGTGTATGTGGTGTATTCACATCATATGTGCATGCCTGTGTGTGTGTGCAACAGAGGGGAGTCAGAGCGAATCAGAGCATATAGCAGATGTGCATTCTTTCTCTCCGCAGTCTGAGCCCCAAGGTCCCTCTGCTGGCCAATGATTGTTAATCTATCTGCTTTAGTATTATTATGCCTTTTCCCCCCTGCACCTCACGTTCCAGTGCCTTCTCTATAGCCCTGCACCACTCTGAAAAAATGCATTACAGTACATACTGTGGCTTCCTGTAACAGGATAGCGATACTGTATAGTCAGGCCTTGATTCCTACTCTTATCTACTTGAAAATGACTTATTTTACTAGAGGAAAGAACATATTCATGTTCTTATAGCTAGATTTTGATTATGGGTAGCATATCTTACATCTGACACTGAAAGAGAATGGTACTTGTTAGATCACCAAATGGTGACGGTGCTGTTTAATGGCAGGTTTGGGCAGGATACCTTATAAATGTAGTCTGTTACAGTTACTAGCCTGTCCTAAATTGTAATCAGTAATGTAACTTTTGGATTGCCTAAACTCAGTAACATAATCTGATTCCTTTCAGTTACTTTTACATGACTTTCCCCTTAAAAGGCACAGGTTAGCATCTAGCAAAGCCATAAAATCTGATTTAAAACCTAATCCTAATCCTAAACTTAACCCTAACCTTAACCACACTACTAACCCTAATGCTTAACCCTAACCTAAGCAAATTTTTGTTTTCTGGCCCATCTGGTGGAAATCGCTCAGTTCTGCTTCAAGGATATCCCAATAAACGCCAATCTGCTTAATATGCATTCGAAGAATACAAAAAGGAATATTACCAATTGAATGACATATTTTGCACGATAAGTCAATGTTAGAGTTTACATAGCTGGACATAAATGGATGTTGCATTTTACTTAATGGGTTGGTTATGTACTGTAGGCATCTTCTAACCCATTGCTTTCTACTACAGATAATACTATTAGGCTATATCTTTATATTTAAAAAAAAAAAGAGTCTGATTCCCAGTCATTCCAAATAATTCAATACCCCTTGATCTTCAAGAATACAACTTGGAAATATGTAAATATAGATTAGCCAAATTGTTTTAGGCCTACCTGAGCATTACCCAAAAACTAAGGACTAGTTAAACTAATATTTTTGTAAATGTTTTGTCATGAGGACTGATTAGGCTCATTGCTTTGAGTTGAAAAATAAATTCTGCTCTCGGAATGGCATGCTTTGAGCACTACTTAAAAGTGCTATTTGCATGTGAAAGACTAGATGGTAATTTTCCATAAAGAAAATAAAAGTTCCACTCGTCGTCTTTTTAAATTAAACTAGTTTTTGACAGTATGGAGCACAATACCACTGGGGAGTTTGGAAGGGAGGAACTCAAACTTTTATTCCATAGGCTGGGATCCGCACTATGCAGCTGTTGCAAGAGCGCATTTCTCACTGGCTGTCTGTCATTTCACTGGCTGTCTTCATTACTCCGATTCTGTTGCAAAACGTTTCTTACATGGAAGCAAATTGAAAGAAACACGTATGGACATAGCCTACAGGAATTTGTCCAATAGAAACTCACGTTTTGCTCTGTTTGGCTCTTAAACGGTAAACACTTTCCGTAATGAATAGGACTACACCCCTGGTCGCAAAAACAATGATTGATAGGTAACTTAAACTTATTCAAATCAACCATTATTGGGTTAACATCGTCATCGTCGTTTTCAGATTAGCCATTTAATGGGTTCACACTTCATTATGGTCAATCATTGCCGAATCCTCCTTAGCTTCACTTGTATTATGCGTCAGTACCATTTATGTCTATAGCACGTTGGCAGAGTGTATAGCTGAGACAGAACAGTTTGTTCCCAGGCCAGCCCAGAGAGACAAACAGACACTGTGTATTGTGCTCGCACTGGACACTACCAAAGCATCTTGAACTATTATTATAATAGAAGGATAAGCATCACATTGAAACACTGCAGAGTAACAGTGGTGCTTTCAGACTCTCTCTCCATCTCTCTCCATTTATTTTTCACTGAATGTGATGCCATATTCACTTCTGTTCAGGTGTACTGCATTGCTGCATAGACTAGTTTATGAATACTCTGCATTATAATGTATATATACATAACAAAGGGAGAAAGTCCATTGTTGGAGGATGGGGGTGGAGTTTTGCTTATCAGCAGATTTGGTCCACAGGAGTTCTATTTATAGAGAGCTACGGGCTATAGATGTTGTCATAGTGGAATGGGGAAGTTAAAGTATACTACATGCTATATCTATCTATCTATTCTACTTTGAACCTAACACCTGTCAGCCGCCTGTCAAAGGTTTCTGGGAGTAAATACATTCCGCAATGAGAGGTGAAGAATGACAACAGATATAAAAGTGTCCCAGCGTGCCCCTGTAGGAACATGGCTGTCTACAGCTGATCAGCTCCATTCTTCATTGTTCTCCCCATCCCTGGTATACTGTGGGTTGGAACCACAACTCCTGTCCCTCCCTCTTCCAGTTACAGTATCAAACTGCCTGCCTGAGTAGGTGTCTCTCTCTCTGTGCCAAGTGGCGTGAGGAAAATGGACACGTTTGGCACACGTTGCCTACAGCTCTGGTGGACCTCAGGGACCCAAATCCTCCCTGGGATGCGTCTAAACACATCTTTGTTGTTCCAGGTCAACGCTGGTTCTCTACAGGGCTGTCTAAAGTCTCCATATTCTGTCAGAGATGGGCCAGTTTCTGTCAGGGTGTCAAAGGAAGTAACAAGCCGGAGTTGATTTATTAGTTTGTACTTTAGCTATGGGCCCCATGGGGTGGAGCCAAGAATTACTGGCAAAATTTAATTGAGTTAGATGGGAAGTGAGGGGGGTGTGTTGTATAAAGCTGACGTGTTGCCTCCATTCGTGGAATCCCCAAATCTCCCAATCGAAGGCAAGCACGCACCTGCTATCCAAAATATTATTTTCGTTTTGTATTTGTTTGTTTGAAAATGGCCTAAGTGTGTGTGTGTGAACAAACTCTGTTTTCAGTCATATCCCCACTCGTGCCTGGGTCTCGGTGAGGGATTCATGACTGATATTGTACGTGTGTGTGCGTGTCTATACAGCTGTATCTGTATCTGTATGTGTATTTGTGAGTGTGTGTTTATGTGTGTGCTTGCCTACATTATTAAGCTGGTACATTCTGGCATGCTCCTGAATAGAACAACAATGATTTATACCATGTCATGGTGTAATGTGAGACGTGTTATTCTGGGTGTTACGCTGCCAAAAACTGTTTTTCCAACAGGTCTCATGAGAATGTATTGTTTTGGAGTTCCACAAAAAGAATGTCCGCAATAATGATCTCATTCGCCTCAGTCATGGAGAATGTCTGGACAATGTTATTGAGTAGCAGATCTATAGCAGATAATCAGTCTTCAGCTCCAAACCTCCTCCTTAATTTCGGGGGATAGTTAACATCAGACAATCCTGCCTTTAATTGCATGTACAGATTACGTTCTTTTAACTGGAAAACTCCACTGAAACCCTATTAAAATTAACACAATTGCCTTCTGAATAAATAAACAACTTCATATTCTTCCCTATCTTCATGAAACAATGAACAATGATAACCTTTTCATGAACGGTATTGATTGACTCTGACTGAGCCTCCCTCTCCGACTGGCTCTTAAATGCAGTGTGTTCCTTTAAATATTCTAATCAATGTTTATGACCTCTAGTGAGACTCATGCTGTCAATTTGCCAACTTCAATGCAGCTGGAAACACTCTCTGCTAATTCTGTCTGCCTTCTCTTCTTCTCTTGCTCCCTCGCTCCTCTCATCCTTTCTCTCCCTCTTGTACATTTCCTTAACCTCTACACCTCCTTCTCTCTCATCCCGCCTCTCTATTCCTCCTTCATCACATCTTCTCTCATCCTCCTCTATCTTCTCTCTCCCTCTCTTTCTTTCTCTTCCTCACTCTCTCTCTCCTCCTTTGGATTTCAAATCATGATCCCCTCTGCTGCAAAGAAAACCCCACCTACTCAGCGCTGCTAATGTAGTCACTGACAGTGCAAGTGTTCTCTCTCTCCCTCGCTCTCTCCTGCTCTCCTCATATCTCACTCCCTCTTTCTCTCTCTCTGATGCGCTCTCTCTTGCTTCTCTCTCTCCTGCTCGCACTCTCTCTCCCTCGTTGTCTCATACTCCCCTCCTCTCACTCCCTCTCGCTCTCCCCTTTCCCCGATCTCTCTCTCTCTCTCTCTCTCTCTCTCTCGCTCTCTCGCTCTCTCGCTCTCACACACACACACACATACACACACACACACACACAATCTCTCACAAACACACACACACTCTCTCATTTCTCCAGTCCCAAATAAATAAAGAGTCACAGAAGGATGTGGGGGAAAGAGAGAAGTTGCTGCTTTAGGAAGAACAATGTTGATGCTACCCAACATTCTTTATCTCCTGCCTGCTTTTGAGAATGTGTGAGGATTAAAAGCGCGTGGCGGCGATTACACAGGGATTTCTACACCACAAAAGGATGCTCAGTTCTCCCTCCTCTCCTGCTGAAGCCACAGAAGAGAGGACTACCGTAGAGAACTTGTCTCCTCCTGTCTCAGCGCTACCTGCCTAACAGTCAGCCGTGCACAACCACCAGAGGCAATGACAGCCTTGCTGCTCTAGAGCCCCATGGAGCGCAGTCCGCCGTTGGATTCCATGCTTTGTAGATATACATTCTAAGAAATTCGTTCTTGGAAGCCAAACCGAGAGAAAATAAACACTGGCTGCTCACCAGCTCTATGGTTTTCTGACTCGTCCAAGATTGTGATTTTTGGCATCTGACTAAGAGGTAGGTTCTTGCTTTACTTTATCTTGTGTTTTTTGGTTTGTTCATTTGCTAAACTGCTTACTGTCAAAAATAACTGCTTCCTTCTTCAGGAAATTATCACTCGCAGGGAAATTGTGCTCAAAGAGAGGGGTTTGCCTAATGTTGTACAGTTTGGTGTATGTCTTTAACTGTCCTATTTAAAAGACTTGTCAGACATTTTTTCCCACTTACACTTGGACTACGGTAAGCTGTGGCTCTGTCCTCAGTACTGTTAGAGAGGATTATGCACAGCTCAATGACACAGATGAATGGTGACATAGATACATTCCCAAAAATGACTATTTCTCCCACATGCAGGATGAGAAGTTAGCTTCAGTCTGGGATAGTTTTTAATCTGATGCTTTGTTGCAGTGAACAGACATAATACTTGAACATTTCAGCTCATCACTCACATGGTACTTTTAACAAGTCAGGAGTAAAATTAAAAGAATGTAAATAATTTGATAATAGATGCAGATAACATGGTATTTGAGAAGAAGGGTACTTACTCTAGGTGACTGAATAGTTTCTTACAACAGGTATTTGGAGATTTGTGTTTGTGTTTTTTGTCATTTTGCTGAATGTTTTCTCTTTTGGAAACTCCCAAGAAACAGTCCACTCTCATTGCAAAGAGGAGAGTGGTTACGTCCTAAAATGAGACTGTCGGATGAGAAGAGAGATGGATTAATCGTTGTTATGCCTTCCTCCATTACTCTCTGATAGTGAGAGATGTCTCGTACTTTAAGTGACAAACACATACACACATGAATTCAGATGCAGGAATGCAGGACCACCACCTGGCCTGATGTACATCCCACAGTTCCCTTCTGTATGGAGTTCACCCTGTGCAGGATGCATATATGCCAAGTGGGGAGTGTGTGATCATATACACCTTTTCTGGGGCTTGCAACTGCCTGGTGCATCAGGTCGGCTCATATTTGGCATTATGGTGATGAGTCTTCCTCAATCAGTTTGTGCAAATCATTTTGCATGTTTGTAGAGTTATTAATATTGTGTGCTCTCTCTCTATCGCGGTCTCTATCTCTCTCCTCTCCCTCCCTCTCTTAACACTTATCCAGGTACTCTACATTTACACAAAGGTCATTTGAAAAACCAAATAAATGTTGAGCACGTGTCCACATGCTGAGCCCTCTGAATGCTGGAGAGAGCAGAGAGTCTGGCCTCAGAGGGAGAGAAGCTCTCCCGAAAAGAACGCAATTTCCCTTGGAAGTGTAACGAGCGCTGGGGGGCGAGTTGGCAGCCTGCCCGGCCACTGAAGAGAAATCCCTCCACGCCTCCAGAGGAAATCAATTGACAGAGAGACAGAATTAGCTGCTTTGCTCACCTGCTGAAGATAAGATTACTGCTGTGCCTCCGTCTTTTTCGTTGGCCTGGCGGTAGAAAGACACAGTAGAGGGAACATTGCTACTCACAGAGGCAGAGAATTATTCATGTAAAATAATGACACAAAGTTTGATTTGGGAGTTGATAGAAAGGCAGGGGATGCTCAGTGCAGGGCAGAGCTGAGGTTCCTACTGGATTATGATATTGTGGGGGTGAATAAAGAAGATGCTGTGATTGCAGAAATGGGGAAAGTGTTTGAGATGGAATATACATTCTGTGGTAATGAATACTGCATCAGGATAGGTGAGGTGTGTCGATTTTAACAACTCCCTGTCTGTCACTGTTCACACTTAAGCACACACACACACACATGCACACACACACAAACAGAGTAACCACATTAGATTGAAAAGAAAATTACCTGAAAGTCCTTCAACTTAATTCAATGCCAAGAACAGCAAAGGCACCCTTGGCTCTCACCATTCGGTACAGAATTGCCCCTCAAACAAATCAAGTCCGTTTACAGATCTGACCTCACTCCTCAATGTCCTTGTTACGTTCAAATCAAATCATATTGGTCACATACACGTGTTTAGCAGATGTCATTGCGGGTGTAGCAAAATTCTTGTAAATGCATTCAGAACTTGCTGTGTGTGTCATTAAATGAGGAACTGTCAGAGACTGTATTGGTTTATGTTTCGGGCTTCTTTTCGGTACATTTTTTATGTATTTTTCTAGCTAGGTTTCCATCCAATTGGCAACAGCTTTTCGTGCAAATATTTCCATCAAATTGACTTGCTGTGCGTGATGTGCGTGATGACGTAGTGCACATAAAAATGAATTCCCATTTAAATTCCCATGTACCGAATAAAAAATACAAGTTAAATAGGTTTCCATCGCATTTTCAACTCTACTGGTGGTTTTAAATTAAAAATGTTGTGGTATATAGTGAATGTGCACACTCTGGTCTTGCCACGTGCGCACTAGCCAACACCTCACAGATACAATGCGGGTATAGCCAACATTATGAGATTATTATGGACAAAAGAGCTAGATTATTCATATTTATAAAACGGCAGCCAAGCATTGATCATCATGTTGCCAGAATAAGACCCTTGACATTTATTGGAAAGGAGTATCAAGCTCATCACTGTGCACTTTCAACACTCTGTGAAGTTCAACATAATTTGTTTAATCTGTAGCCTAATAAACTGCATGCTTTCCTGAGTTGTAGTGGGAGGACCACAAAACCTATCATCGCGTGACTCCAAGTTTGCTTCAATATGATGGTTATTATATCAATATTTGCCATTTCTCGCATAATTCATTTTACAGTTACAAAAAGATCCCACCTTGTCTGGCTTATTTTGTTTGGTCGACATTTGGAAAGTTTACAGACAAATTTTCTGTTTCCATCAGGCCTGTTGTGCCATTAAAATAAAATCCGATTTGTACTTTAATCACATGAAAATGGTTGGATGGTAACCTGGTTATTGTCAGGCTTCTATTGACAGTGAAAAGCAGTCTTTTCTGACACATTTTTAGGTAGGCCTACTTTTTCTTTTCTGTTATTGTGTTATCTTACTGTTGTAGTGAATCATGTTTGGGGCGTGTGAGGCCTGGATATCTACTGTGCTTTGAGGACAGAGGAAATGGGAAACTGACTTTCCTTTGACTAATTAACAGCCAATCAGATCTCCTATGATTGGCTGGCACTTCACATGCATTTGTGTTTAAACCCCCTTTTAAATAGTAAATATATACAGTGGGGCAAAAAAAGTATTTAGTCAGCCACCAATTGTGCAAGTTCTCCCACTTAAAAAGATGAGAGAGGCCTGTAATTTTCATCATAGGTACACTTCAACTATGACAGACAAAATAAGAAAAAAAATCCAGAAAATCACATTGTAGGGTTTTTAATGAATTTATTTGCAAATTATGGTGGAAAATAAGTATGTATCATATCAAAAATGTATCATTGAGATCCTCTTATCCCACACAAAAACATCACTAGGTACTGCTACAGGTGTGTGTGTGTGTGCTTGCATGTGTGTGTGCTTGCATGTGTGTGTGTGCTTGCGTGTGTATGTGTGCCCACAAGCTTGTCTATGTCAAATGTGTATGTGTCTGTGTTGGTGTACTCGCAGTGTTTTTGTGTTTTTCTTGTGTGCGCGTGTCTATGACTGAATGTGTTTGCTTCAACAAATGTACACCTGCATTAGTAATTCATGAGTCATTCTCTATGGCAACAAGACATTTAACAAGCTGCTGACAATGTTCACATCCTGCCTGTTGCTATTGAGATTAATGTTGTGTTGCATTGTGTTTGTGTGTTCAAGGAACTGAAACTGTGTCGTCAGCAATTTGAATCATTCCAGTTATACAATCTGTCCTCAAATCCCTATAAGGCTAGCTAATGTTTTCAGACATTCTTCTACTATGTGATATACTGCATTGGGTTCCAATTAACTGCACAGATTTTAAAAGTACAAACATGATATTACCATGTTATTACTATGGTATAATAATAACTTTAATAATATCTTTGTTTGTATGGCAGGTTTCAATACAGGTAACGAAGTGCTTCACATCATAAATATAAAATAAAAGTACTAACAAAGAAGCAAAGACTGGAGGAAGGAGAATGAAGAAAGATCATTAAAATCATACATTCAAATTATACATCAAAAGCATCTTTATAAAACGGTGTCTTCAGCAGGGATTTAAAAAGAGGCACTGAATCTGCCAGCCTGATCTCGTCTGGCAGACCATTCCAAAGTCTAGGGGCCCTAATGGCAAATGCCCAGTCTCCTTTCATTTTCAACCTAGACTTTGGAATGGTCAACTGTGCCCTGCCAGAAGATCTCAGGCTGCGTCCTGGCTTGTCAGGAGATAAAACATCTGAGATATATGATAGGTGTAAACCAAGTCCAGCCTTAAACGTGATTAATACAATTTGAAAATATATTCTAAAAGTGACTGGTAGCCAGTGTAGAGAAGCTAAAATAGGTGTGATGTGGTTTCATAAATTGTGCCTTCCTGTATTATAAATGTTTATTATTTTCTTCTGAGCCAATATCTTTGTTCGTATTCTTGTTTTTTATGATTTCTTATTGTTTTTGCATTGTCGAGAAGGAACCTGCAAGTAAGCATTTCTTTGGACGGTGTATACCATGTGTAACCCGTACATATGACAAATTAATCTCGAAACTATACAAAGAGTTACAAAGAGTATAAGGCATATCTATTGTAAATCAGGACCGTGTACTATTTTGTTGACCCATATGATCATAGGACAATGTATATGGGTAGAATGCATATTGATTTGTTTGTCAAACGGAGGAATAATTCTGATGGTTTATTGATTACAGTACATCAAGGCATAAGTCACTTTGGATTTGGCCATTGCCTTGGAAGATAATATGATTATTGACCTATGAAACAAGGCATTGACAAATTACCACTTTGCTGACTGGTTGTTTAGGCACATCATTCACTGTGGTAGTTATTGACAAGTAGAGGCAACACGATTACTGAGCACCATCAATGATCTACTTCTATTCTGTAACTGATTGAGTTTTAAATTGAGTTTCTTACTTCTTACTGCTCTCACACCTAGTGGGGCAGGCATACTTCTCCAAGCATTTTGGAGTATAGTTACGATGTTTTGTGTTCTGTGAAAGTCACCTGTCAGGTTTAGCTATTGTACCTGCACTCTATGTGGATAACAAAGCAGAATCAATGATTTGGCTTAAGAGTTCTGGCAGAACAATTGGCTTGGTCATGTTCTTAGACTTTGACAAGTGCTTTGACACACCCCTCAGTTTCATCATTCTCTTTGGGAATTTAATCTTCGCCAATGTTCCTCACATGAATACAGGTAACTGCCAAAATAAAGGAAACACTTGAGTAAATGAGGGATACAAAGTATATTGAAAGCAGGTGCTTCCACACAGGTGTGGATCCTGAGTTAATGAAGCAATTAACATCCCATCATGATTAGGGTCATGTATAAAAATGCCCTGTTGTCCATTATTTTGGCTACCATAGCTAGAAAAAGAGATCTCAGTGATTAGTGAAAGAGGGGTCTCAAAGGAGGATGAAGCTTTAAAGTGGTGGTGTGTGGTGTGTGTGTGTGTGTGTTGTGTGTGTGTGTGTGTGTGTTGTGTGTGTGTGTGTGTGTGTGGTGTGTGTGTGTGTGTGTGTGTGTGTGTGGTGTGGTGTGTGTGGTGTGGTGTGTTGTGTGTGTGTGTGTGTGTGTGTGTGCACCTCCATCAGGACTGCTGTGCGGAAGAAATGCCAGGCCGCACAGGGCTCAAGAGATTTGAATTTCACTGAGTTCGCCCCATTAGTTTGCATTATATAGATCAATATTTTTTTCTGTGATCAACATTATATAGCCCCTTTTCAATGCAACAAACAATCAAAAAAATCTAACTTTGCAAGATTAATTCTGTGATTTTGTTGTAGGCAGAGCCAGAGCGCAACGAAGTAGTGTGCTTTTTCAGATCAGTTCGGAGCGCAGAGCTGCAGTTGGGCATTTTGTTGTTGATATTCTTTGCTTGTTAGCGAGTTATTTGCCAGTTATAAATATGTTTAGGTCAGAATGGGAAGTTATTTCTTCCCACAAGAGCACAAGAAATTGTAGGCTACATTTCAAGCTGTCTTTGAAAGGCCAGTCAGGTAAAAAGCGTATGTCTTAATTAAAGGGGGCAGTGTTGTACACTGCTCAAAAGCTCCATGCACATTTTGTGCTGCTGGAGGTCATTTTGCAGGGCTCTGGCAGTGCTCCTCCTTGCACAAAGGCGGAGGTAGGGTCCTGCTGCTGGGTTGTTGCCCTCCTAACGGCCTCCTCCACATCTCCTGATGTACTGGCTGTCTCCTGGTAGCGCCTCCATTGCTCTGGACACATCACGCTGACAGACACCAGCACTCTTGCCACAGCATCGCATTGATGTGCCATCCTGGATGAGCTGCACTACCTGAGCCACTTTGTGGGGTTGTAGACTCCGTCTCATGCTACACTAGAGTGAAAGCACGCCAGAATTCAAAAGTGACCAAAACATCAGCCAGGAAGCATAGGAACTGAGAAGTGGTCTGTGGTCACCACCTGCAGAACCACTCCTTTATTGGGGGTGTCTTGCTAATTGCCTATATTTCCACATTTTTTCTATTCCATTTGAACAACAGATGTGACATTTATTGTCAATCAGTGTTGCTTATAGTGGACAGTTTGATTTCACAGAAGTGTGATTGACTTGGAGTTACATTGTGTTTGTTTAAGTGTTTTAATTTTCTTTGAGCAGTGTATTTTGAGACAGGCTTGAATATGCAAATAAGCCAATAGCCAGAGGGTAGCCTACATGGTATAATTCTCTGTATGACAATAAAATTAATTTTACATTGTAAATTGGTTTCTTGCATCATACAGCACAATACAATGCAATTTACAGTCACCTATTTTGCCAATGGAGTTACAGACCAAGTTGCCCTTTTTAAAAGTCTCATGCAATGTAGGCCTGCATTGAACACCACATACACAGTACCTTGGAAAGTATTCAGACCCTTGACTTTTTTTCCACATTTTTATTGTGCAGCCTTATTCTAAAATGGATTTAAAAAAAAATCCCCCATCAATCTACAAACAATACCCCATGATGACGTAGAAAATACAGGCATTGATGGAAAAAGTACAAATTGTCAAATACTTGAGTAAAGGTAAAGATACGTTAATGAAAATGATCAATAAAGTGAAAGTCACCCAGGAAAAAACGACTTGAGTAAAAGTCCTACAGTGTTTTGGTTTAAATATACTTAGGTATCAAAAGTAATGTATTGATAAAATGTACTTATTATCAAAAGTAAAAGTATATAATCATTTCAAATTCTTATATTAAGCAAACCAGACGGACAATTTTCTTGTTTTTAAAAATTACGGATACCCAGGGGCACATCTCCAAACTCAGAACATAATTTACAAACAAAGCATTTGTGATTTTGAGTCCGCCAATTAAGGGCTGTAGATGACCAGGGATGTTCTCTTGATAAGTATGTGAATTAGACATTTTCCTGTCTTTGTCACACCTGATCTGTTTTCACTGTCCTTGTATTGTCCCCCCCCCCCCCTCCAAGGTGTTCGCCATATTTCCCATTATCTCCTGTGTATTTATACCAGTGTTCTCTGTTTGTCCATTGTCAGTTCGTCTTGTTTGTCAAGTCAGCCAGCGTTTTTGTTCTCAGCTCCTGCATTTTCCAGTCTCTCTTTTTTCTCGCCCTCCTGGTTTTGACCCTTGCCTTGTCCTGACTCTGATCCTGCCTGACCACTCTGCTTGTCCCTGAGCCTGCCTGCCGTCCGGTACCGTTGCCCCACCTCTGGTTTACTGACCCCTGCCTGCCTTGACCTGTCCCTGTTGGAATATTAAACCATTGTCAATTGCACGTGTCTGCATCTGGGTTTTACCTTGATTCCTAATAATCCTACTAAGCATTCAAAATGTAACAAGTACTTTTAGGTGTCAGGGAAAATATACAGAGTAATAAGTACATTCTTTTCTTGTAGTGAAGTAAAAGTAGTAAATAATAGTAAAGTACAGATACCAAAAAACTACTTAATACTTGAATGTATTTTACTTTTTGTACTTTACACCACTAAAAACGTTTTTATTTGATAAAAAGTATAAAAAAAAGGAAATACCACATTTAAATAAGTGTTTAGACCCTTTACTCAGTACTTTGTTGAAGCACCTTTGGCAGTGATTACAGCCTCGAGTCTACTTGGGTGTGATGCTGCAAGCTTGGCACAGCTGTATTTGGGGGAGTTTCTCCAATTGTTCTGTGAGGACACTCTCAAACTCTGTCAGGTTGGATGGGGAGCATCACTGCACAGCTATTTTCAGGTCTCTCCAGAGATATTCGATCGGGTTCAAGTCCTGGCTTCGGCTGGGCAACTCAAGGACATTCAGAGACTTGTCCCGAAGCCACTCCTGCGTTGTCTTGGTTGTGTGCTTAGGGTCGTTGTCTTGTTGGAAGGTGAACCTTCGCCCCAGTCTGAGGTCATGAGCACTCTGGAGCAGGTTTTCATCAAGGATCTCTCTGTACGTTCATCTTTCCCTCAATCCTGACTAGTCTCCCAGTCCCTGCCAGCAGAAAAACATCCCCATAGCATGATGCTGCCACTACCATGCTTCATTGTAGGGATGGTGCCAGGCTTCCTCCAGACATGATGCTTGGCATTCAGACCAAATAGTTCAATCTTGGTTTAATCAGACCAGAGAATCTTGTTTCTCATGGTCTGAGAGTCCTTTAGGTGCCTTTTGGCAAAGTCCAAGGGAGCTGTCATGTGCCTTTTACTGAGGAGTGGCTTCCGTCTGGCCACTCTAATATAAAGGCCTGATTGGTAGAGTGCTGCAGAGATTGTCATCCATCTGGAAGGTTCTCCCATCTCCACAGAGGAACTCAGGAGCTCTGTCAGAGTGACCATCGGGTTCTTGTTCACCTCCCTGGCCAAGGCCCTTCTCCCCCAATTGCTCAGTCTGGCCGGTCAGCCAGCTCTAGGAAGAGTCTTTGTGGTTCCACACTACTTCCATTTAAGAATGATGGAGGCCACTGTGGTCTTGGGGACCTTCAATGCTGCAGAAAGGTTTTGGTACCCTTCCCCAGATCTGTGCCTTGACACAATCCTGTCTAGGAGCTCTACGGACAATTCCTTCGAACTCTTGGCTTGGTTTTTGCTCTGACATGCACTGTCAACTGTGGTACCTTATATAGGCAGGTGTGTGCCTTTCCAAATCATGTCCAATCGAATGTATTTACCACAGGTCGACTCAAATCAAGTTGTAGGAACATCTCAAGGATGATCAATTGAAACAGGATGCACCTGAGCTGAATTTCGAGTCTCATAGCAAAGGGTCTGGATACTTATGTAAATAAGGTATTATTATTATTACTATATATACTTTTTTTGTTTAAATTTGTGAACATTTCTAAACTGATTTCGCTTGTCATTATGGGGTATTATGTGTAAATTGATGAGGAAAGACATTCATTTAATCCATTTTGGAATTAGCCTGTAACGTAACAACATTTTGAAAAAGTCAAGGGGTCTGAATACTTTCCGAATGCACTGTAGGCTACTGTAGGCTATATCAAAATGTATTTCCATGTGAAAATGTTATGGGATTTGCTCCATTGGTTTAGTTGGTAGGCCTACATTTTGCTCAAATAGCCACATTAGCCTATTGGCTACTGTCTAAAACTGTAATGGTACAGTCTCAGTGTTCATTGTAAATGCGTGCCGGAATTTGCACAACACTCACAACGTTATATTTTCCGCTCACAATTTGCTGAGTGCCACCAAAAAATTGAGGGAACATTGATCTGAATCCAATTGAACACTTATGGGAGATTCTGGAGCGGCGACTGAGACAGCGTTTTCCACCACCTTCAACAACAAAAAACTAATGATGGAATCGCTCGTGGAAGATTGGTTTTGCATCCCTCCAATAGATTCCAGACACTTATAGAATCTATGCCAAGGAGCATAGAAGCTGTTTTGGCGCTTCGTAATGGCCCAACACCCTATTAAGGCACTTTATGTTGATGTTTCCTTTATTTGGCAGTTACCTGTAGGTGAGTGTGGGTGGGTGTGTGTGCGCACACATGTGTGTGTACATGCGCATATGTCTGAGTGATTTTGTGTGTGTGTATACACAGTATGATCACCCTTAGTGTGCACTTGGTAACATTTACACGGATGAAGAAATCAGTGTCGGCTTTCAAACATGAGGGCCCTTTGAGATGTGGAGAAAATTAAATGAGTCAGGAAGCAAATTCATTTATTATTTGATTTCCATCTCCAGATGCGAGTCACTGAATTCTCTGGTCTAACAAACTCGGCACAAGTGCCTCTGGCACACATTTATGGGCACAATAACACTGCATATCCTTTTAATGCAGATTCTCCCAGCAAGGGGTCCTGGAACAACGGTTGCGTTGGCAGCATCCAGGTATTACTCGTTTTCTGAATTTAGATGCTGCTTTTTAACATGGCTAACTATTCCGACATTACCATATTGTATTCCGTAAGTACATTTGCAAGCTCAAGTGTGTATTTAGCTTATACCGGAAGCCAGAAAGAGCTCAAGGGATATTTACAGTGATACTAACGCTGTCAGGCTTCATGGATAATATTGACTTTATGAGCGATGGACATATTTACCTGCTGAATGGATGGCTGCTTTGACTAATGAGCTTCTGAGATTTCATTTTCTTAATAATGCGTGGTTTTCTGGGAT
Source organism: Salvelinus sp. IW2-2015 (assembly GCF_002910315.2). Taxonomy (NCBI): domain Eukaryota; kingdom Metazoa; phylum Chordata; class Actinopteri; order Salmoniformes; family Salmonidae; genus Salvelinus; species Salvelinus sp. IW2-2015. Next base: position 40,039,663 of record NC_036860.1, on the reverse strand, counting down.
GACCGGACTAAATTAAAAGATCTGGGAATGGAGGGATGAGAAATGGCTAACTATCCCCGTGGGCATATTTCAGCTTTTATAGGAACATTTGTCAGTGCAAACGTTTGTGTTGTAAAAGTCCACCCCAGGTCTTTTATCTCAGTTTCACTCATGCATTCTACATGCATAGCTCTTTCTCATTCACAACACTGTTACACATGAACAAGCAGTGTAAAGCCCTGCCTTAGCTTTATTTGAAAGCGCCACTTGAAGCCATTGTTTAATTTTGCATTAGAGTTAGGACTCATTGGTTGTGTGCCCGAGGCTCTTCACTGAGCTTGCCAAGAGATAGTAGTATAGACCTTGGTCTGTCCTGTCCATCCTAACTTTACCAAGCATTCAGAAGGAGTAAAGACAATTTTAAGGTACGACTTCTACGTATGCTAAGCGACTGTGCTAGATATGCTAAGTTACTGTGCTAGGTATGCTAGAGGGACCATATTTCCCAGATGTTGGCCCTTTGTCCCATGTCTCACAACCAAACAATCATGTCCTGCATTGTATCAACAATTTCAAACACCACCAATTTAGAAAAAAAGTTAGATTTGTCCCATATTTCAGTCGGACATTCCAACCTGTCTCTTGCAGTGATGTTGCGCTTATGAAAATATATCATAAGGATGTGGTAGTCTAAACTTACTGGTGATGTTAAACACTCCAACCATTGTTGAGTCTGATACCCTGCACAGCGCAAGACGAGACGTAGGTCAATGTCACAGGCCTATTGTCAACCAATCATATTTCTCAAATCCTTTCGGGCTAAATTCTAGCTAAACTTGGAGAGGATGGTTAGGCCTCACTACTTACAAAAAGCGTGCTTTTGATGAAGAGCTACAAAAGTAAGTAAAACAGACATATTAGCCTGAAAGATATGTCATTTCGTTAAACTTGTGAAGCTCTCCATGCTAATTAGTTAGTTTCTCATTCAACATATTTTCTGCTACTTCACTCAATCCCTTTTTAAAAGATTCCCATCCTAACTGTTTCAAATTTCCTGAGACCAACCAGAAATATTCCCAAAAAACAGCCACACATGTGGTCTCTCATTTCTGCATCAAGCATAGGCTATGCTTCAACTGCTCGGTCGGTGCAGCTAACTGCAGGGGTGTAGTGCTGCCATAGCACACCTAAGCACCACTTCTCACAATGGTGCTTGTTTAGTAAAGTTAGATCAAAGCTGAATCAATGTCTTGGAAGATCACAATGATAGTCAAGTGTTACTGTTACACCAAAAACACTACCTAATTTTTTCTGAGATTTTAGGATGGTTAGCTGAATAGTCCCCAAAAATGTGCATGCGGCCAGAACTCAACAGTGCGTGCACACTAGGCAGAATGTGATTTGATTTAAACAAAATACAGGAAGGCTATATAGTTTAACACCATCTGCTCTAATTTGCTCACAAAACAGTAATTCAAGAGGATCTAAATGCATATTCCCATGAAACTGATTGAGATCAAAGGCTTGACATTCAGACGCAGCTTGAACATTTCACTGTTAAAATGGGAAGAATTATCATTCACGATTGACGGTGATGATGCCATGGCCTATATTAAAGTTAGGTATGCCTAACTTGGTGTTTGAAGGTATTAAAAATAGTAAATGTTATTGAGACAATAGGCAGAGGTTGCAATTGGAGTATGCATTTTATGAATATTTTATGAATATATCTGTCGGTACAAACTTTGAGAAATTATGACTAATTTACATTTGTATTGCTCTCGGTTTAACACCATCCGCTCTAATTTTCTCTCTCACCATCTCTCTCCCTATCTCCCTCTCTCTCTCCGTTCCACTGCCTCTAGCCACTGGGGCTCCAGTTAGCTCTGCAGACTGTTTAAAGTAGCTCTGGCACTGACAGATTGATTTCTCTCCATCAAAAGTGTACGTCTCTGCAGATCTATAAATACACACTACCCAAAATGGAGTTCCATTTTGATGAGCAAGAGTTCCGAAATGTATTGCTAATATGTTTTGAATGCAGTCAGCCCGATTCTTTGTGGGGTGAGTCTATTTACTCGTTATAATAGCACTCAATCAAAAGTCAAGCCAAGGTTGATCTGACATCAGCATAGTTATACAGCACTAACTTTTAATGCTGAAACAAACACTTTCCTTTTTACCCCATGCGTATCGGAAATATGAAGGTAAGCCTTACTCTAAAATGTATTAAATAGTTTTTTTCCCTCATCAATCTACAAACAATACCCATGATGACGAAGCAAAAACAGGCAGTGGTGGAAAAAGTACCCAATTGTCATACTTGAGTAAATGTAAAGATACGTTAATAGAACATGACTCAAGTAAAAGTGAAAGTCACCCAGTAAACTACTACTTGAGTAAAAGTCTTAAAGTATTTACTTTTACTTAAGTATCAAAAGTAAATGTAATTGATAAAATGTACTTAATGATCAAAAGTAAAAGTATAAATAATAACAAATTCCTTATATTAAGCAAACCAGACGGCACCATTTTCTTGTTTTTAAAAATTACGAATACCCAGGGGCACACTCCAACACTCAGACATAATTTACAAACAAAGCATTTGTTTTTACAATTTGTCTTAAACAAATGCTAGGCTAAACTGTAGCTTTCAGTGTGTGTTTAGAGAGGGTTAGTTTAGCTAATGTCTCAAAGAATGTTTATGTTTTTCCAGATCCATCCACTGAAACCTTGTCATGTACTGTAGTTACCATATGGGATACATATGTATACAATTCCCTCTTCCATTTAAAACACACTCAGATTAGAATAAGAGCATGAAGACCCCACCCAATCTGATCCACACATGTCTCATGGGAGTAAACCATGCTGGCAAAGATTACCATGGATTTGTTAATCTCTCTGTTCTTTCCTTTCAAGATCACAAGCACACAAACATGCAAATGCATGTGCACACACACACACACACACACACAGTCCCAAGTACACACACACACATAAACTCAGCAAAAAAAGAAACGTCCTCTCACTGTCAACTGCGTTTATTTTCAGCAAACTGAACATGTGCAAATATTTGTATGAACATAACAAGATTAAACAACTGAGACATAAACTGAACAAGTTCCACAAACATATGACTAACAGAAAAGGAACAATGGGTCCATGAACAAAGGGGGGGTCAAAATCAAAAGTAACAATAAGTATCTGGTGTGGCCACCAGCTGCATAAAATACTGCAGTGCATCTCCTCCTCCTCCAGATTTGCCAGTTCTTGCTGTGAAATGTTACCTGTAAGTTTTCATAACTGTGACCTAAATTGCCTACCGTCTGTAAGCATCTAACGACCGTTCCACAGGTGCATGTTCATTAATTGTTTATGGTTCATTGAACAAGCATGGGAAACAGTGTTTAAACCCTTTATGTGAAGTTATTTGGATTTTTACTAATTATCTTTGAAAGACAGGGTCCTGAAAAATGTACATTTCTTTTTTTGCTGTTTATATACACATGTGAATACACACACACACGCACCATCAAACCCTAACCATCAGTTCTGTCCCAGCGGCCTTGGGGTTTCTTAGGCTAATGGAATCTGGTCTCGACACACACTATTACATGAACAGTTACACGTACACATTCATTTAGAGATGATTCTAAGTTCTGCTGTAGGGTGTGTGTGTGTGTGTGTGTGTGTGTGTGTGTGTGTGTGTGTGTGTGTGTGTGTGTGTGTTGGGTCAGGGTCTGGCAACAAGGAGACAGGTGCTATTACCCTATGGGCAGCACATCAGAAGGTGGAATGTGACCCACGAAGATTGTTTGAATGATGATTGGACATTTGCCGAAAACTGTCTGCTATATGTGGTCTATACTTACAATTGTTCTACACTCTTCTATTCCTCTCTTCAGAGTGACCCCCCAGGATAATGTTGACAGGCATGTGAGTGTTGCATTAACCCTGAAGTGATAGAACATTTTGGGACCTTGATAACCTGTTTCTTTAAACATGAGACATCTATGTTGGTTGCCTTCTCTTGGTGAGACCATCTTTAGTTGCAGTTGTATGAAGCTTGTAAGTGGCCACTTTTGTCAAACCTTACAAATCTTTTTGGCTCTAGTGCCTTTTCGCAAAACCTCCAGGGAGAGAGAGCTGGACAAAAATCCCATCTTAAAGGAATGGTTTTATCTCTGGCCTCCAGGAAATAATTAGACTATTACTTAATGACAGAGCATTAAGAACAGATTTGGCTGCCAACCACCATAATTGACTCCTTTTTTGCACCAACTCTCTAGCACTGACTTTATGCACACTCACTGGACTGTGCCCACATACTCAAACATACTTACACTGACAGTCCAACACACACACATACACACACACTACACATGCTCACAAACACAAAACACACATGCACACACACACACACACATGCAAATTGACGCTACACACACACACACATTGACTCCGTACCGGTAATCCTGGTATATAGCCTCGTTATTGTCTTCATTTTTTGAATGTTTATTTGCACATTTTCTTACTTTTTAACTCTGTATTGTTGGGAAAAGGCTCGTAAGTAAGCATTTCACGGTAAAGTGTACACCTGTGTATTCGGTGACGGTGACAGATAACATTTCATTTGATTATATATAATTGTGTGTGCACTGGACCTTTGTCCATTGTTATTTTTGTTGGAGGCTGTAGTCGAAGATTTGTAATACATCTAATGCCTCTCATACATCTTACCACATTGCCTATTTCTTGACCAACATCCACTTAGGAATTCAGTTATTAATGATTAAGTCTTGTCGGCACTAATAATACACCATGGTTGAATTTTCTTAAAGCTCTCTACGCAAGCTAAACCTGAGATGCAGCTTCATCCACCCGGCAAAACTAATCTTGAACTATCAGAATAGAACACACACATTTTCCACTGCCAAGGAGGCTCACGACTTCTCATGAAGCACATCTAGCACATCTGATTATTGGAACAGACATGGATGCCATTTTGGACATGCGGGATAAATATAATAAGACCAACTACAATCAACACACAATCAAGGCTCTCCAGCATATACTCTCTGATTTCAACCTCATTAAAGCCTGGTGAGCACATTATCCTAAAGCAAAAGAGTACAATTTCTACTCAAAGAAGAATACATCATTATTACAAATCGATTAAATACTATTATCTACACCTTCATTCGTTTTAATCAAGAAAATGAAATTCGACATGAGCTTGTCTGACCACCACCCTTACTACTCAGAATCTTCTAAAAGAGCCACAAGATGGCCTTTCAACATTTGATTTCTACAAAATCCTACATTATGTGATCAATTTCAAATGGCATGAAATTAATTCATAATGATCAATACAAATTCAGTCGTTGACCCCCAGATTATTAAAAATAATGTAACTGATTTGCATCTAGGTTGAATAAATCACAATTAAAGAAGATTTCAGATTTGGAAATGTTCTCAACAAACACTTTTCAAACCAGGTAGCTATTACTCTTTCCAGAATCAAGACATAACTTAATTTATTGATAAGACAGAGAGCAGATTATGACATCCAATGAGTTAGACTCAAGCTCTATTTCCATGGTCATCGTCCCAATCGTTTGCTGGCCAACAAGCTACTCAGTAATGATAAATTAGCTGATGTATCAACTATTGAATCTGAAACAGGGGAATTACTATCAGAGACCAAATTAATCAATCAATGATTCTCCCACTTCTACAAAGAACTGTACAAATCTGATTGTAAATCCACACCAAGCCAGACAAAGTCCTCTCTAAAATAATTAAGAACTCCTCTTCTCTCAACAAAGGAAGCCACCAATCTCTGTCAATTAACTCACATTGGATAGCGTGAATAAAGGCAAATCACCTTGATGGGACGGTATTCCTCCTGAGGTATATTTAAAATGTTATAATCAATTAGGTCTGCTATTAATACATCCTACAACAAAGGTTAATATGGGAGAGAGGTGAATACAGCACTAATTTAGCTTTTCTACATTTTTTTAAGGATGCCACCCAGTGTTTTCACTATCACCCCCATCTTTGATAAACACCGATATTAAACTGTTTTCCAAAATGTTGTTGTCCCGTCTCAAGACTTACTAAACCAAATTGGTCCACACGGACAAAAGCGTGTTTCTTAAAGATTATTTATCCTCGGATAACCTCCTTCAACTATTATATATCTTACATTCTTCATCAGAAACAACAGCTCGTGGGCTGTATTATCTCAATGTAGATTTTTTTTTTGATAGACTAGAATGGTCATATATCTGGTCTGTCTTGGAACACATGGAAATTAGCTCGAATCTCATGAATATGATTCAAATGCTATATGCTAATCCTTCAGCCGTAGTTATAACAGGCAATATCTGCTCTGCTCCATTCAGAATCACTAGTAGCAGCTGACAAGGTGATCCAATTTCACCTTTGCTATTCTTATTATCCATGGAACCACTGGCCTAGGCAATTCGTCAATTGAAGGAAATAACACCTATTTCCCTAAAATCTACTGATCACTTAATTTCATTATGTGCAGATGATATTTTACTATATCTAGACAATGTATCTCAGTCACTTCCCAATGCATTGAAAATCATAGATAAGTTATAAATTGAATCTGACCAATTCAGCCCTAATGCCTCTCAAGACCCCGATGGAGGACTCCATCTGTACTTATGGAATTCTCATTTTATATATTTGGGAGTAGATATATTTCCTCCCTTAGATAAACCCACTGCCAGAAACTTTAACAGACTACTCAAATCAATTAAATCTGATCTTCGTAGATGGAATAATATCCCAGTTGCTTTAACCGCCAGAATATCTATTGTCAAAACTTCCATGACTGAATTTCTGTAGTTTAATGCTTCCCATGGCTCCCCCTTCTGGCTATTGAGATCAAATTCATATTTCCGGTTTCAAAATGTATATTGCAAGGTAAACGATCCCAGATAACACTATCCGTATCAAATATTTTATTGTATTTCCAGGCACTAGCATTTTGCCCCATCCTAAATTGGTATAGACATGAATCTTCTTCCCCCTGCGTGAGTATAAAGATAAATATGGTGTGTCCTATTGCCCTGGATGAGGTGGTCTTCACTTAGATACCTCTCACGCTTTGGTCCTATTATTGCTCACACAATTTCTATATTGGGCAAAATTTTAAATCAATGTAACTGGGAATCAAAATGGCATGCCCATTCTCTAATATTTCAAAATAATGCCTTGTGATCTGGAGGGCGGCCTTTTGCATCCCACCCAATGGTCCAAATGTGGAATCCATACCCTTACAGATATCATGGACTGTAGTGGTTTCAGAATATTCCAAGATTTGAAAGATACATACATATTACCAGGCAATTCCGTTTTTTTGTATCTACAACTTAGGTCAGCTATGCAGTCCCTTGGGAAACCCAACTACCGAACCATCAAATTATGAAATGTATAAATAAATGATCTGGGCCCCCGAATGGACTGATCTCTATAATACAGTATATCGTACAACTTTTGGAAAGCTCATATTCTGAGCTAGCCATGAAAAAAAACATGGTCCATAGATCTAATTGAATCTCAGCAACCCTTTAACTGGAACAGAATATGGAAAAATATGACCTTAGCATCCAGTAATCTGAACCAAGTTTGTTCACAGACTATTTAACACCAAGGAAATTTTTTTAAATAAAATTTGCTCCAACTACCAACTGTTTGCTGCCTCTCCTAAATAAGTTAGGCACATTTCTTCATATGATGTGGGAAGTGCCCTGCAGTTAAATGCTTCTGGGGCAAAGTTACACTATTCATTTCGAAGTGCATGAATTGCCAGTGGCAATCGAAGGTGAGCATCTGCCCAGTGAAGTCGGGTCAAGACCCTGGTGAGGACAACGAGCATGCAGATGAGCTTCCCTGAGACGGTTTCTGACAGTTTGTGCAGAAATTCTTTGGGTATGCAAACCCACAGTTTCAGCAGCTGTCCGGGTGGCTGGTCTCATACTATCCCGTAGGTCCTGGGAGTCCTGGGAGTGCGGTTGTGAGGCCGCTTGGATATACTGCCAAATCCTCTAAAACAACTTTGGAGGTGGCTTATGGTAGATAAATGGACATTAAATTCTCTGCCAACAGCTCTGGTGGACACTCCTGCAGTCAGCATGCCAATTGCACGCTCCCTCAAAACTTGAGATATCTCTGGCATTGTGTTGTGTGACAAAACTGCATATTTTAGAGTGGCCTTTTATTGTCCCCAGCACAAGGTGCACCTTTATAATGATCATGCTGTTTAATCAGCTTCTAGATATGCCGCACCTGTCAGGTGGATGGATTATCTTGGCAAATGAAAATGCTCACTAACAGGGATGTAAATAAAATTGTGCACAAAATTGGAGATAAATACATTTTTGGTAGAAATGGAAAAGTTTGGGGATCTTTTATTTCAGCTCATGAAACATGGGACCAACACGTTACATGTTGCGTTTATATATTTTTTCAGTATAAATATACTGAAGAAGGGGTGGTACGGGGGGGATTGGGGGGAATGTAAGTGGAGACAAATGATGGATGGACTGATAAGCAACCTCGTTTGTTGGGGTGGATGGGAAGGAGTCGGAGGCATGCTTTTTTGGGCTCCGGGGAAGGAGGATGTGGGCAGGTGGATGGAGACATAGGTTGGGGTTATCTTTCTCTGCATTTCTTTGATCGTTTTTGTACTTGAACTGCTCCTCAAAACAAAAACACAAAACGAAATAAATTGTACTTTCAAAAAAATCTCCAACCCCCTGATTTGCTTATATTCTGTCCCTTTGCCCATGGCGTTGCACATGGAACTTGCTAATTGCTTCCATTGCTACTGTTGACCTGTGCTGATATATGTACCCCACTTGTCCCCTAAAAAAGGAAGATAATTTGGGCTCCAATTAGAGAGGAGCTTGGCATGTCCCTGGGAGGAATGATTAGAGAAAATAAGAGCTTTTCACAGGCATGCCATAAGGCAATCAGATCAGCCTCCGAGGAAGATAATGCCTGCTTCAAGAAAACCCATAAACGATGCCCCGGATTGGGAAGATTGAGAGACTTCTGCATTATAACAACACAATCAGTTTGAATGTTGTGCCAGAGTGATCAGACGGCGGTAGAGAATGTCTGATGACAGAGTCTGAGTATCTTCACTAAATGCCAATGAATTGAGTGTGGCAGTCATTGTGTTTGTTGCATCATCAGCCATCTTGAACTGCCTATTTGCGTGTGATCGTTAGGAAATGTAAGTTTAGATGTGTTCATTGTGTTAATGCAGTCTTAAGTGACTTCCTGCACACCTCATTTGAAACAGAGGGAAGACATGGGTGGGTGAGTCTATGGTTCCGGTTCCGAATGTCAGCGTAGAGGTCAAACTGCTCAAATGCTGAACAAATAAAAACATGTTTCACTCAATAGAACCTACAGTACCTGCATACATTTTACTTCAAATCTTTACTTCAGATTTTGTGCCTGCTTCGTTTTATTACGTTAGCTACAGTCACACACTGTTGTTTACAGAATTAATATGAGGACACAAGAGTCAATCTTCAGTCAGTCTAATCCTATGAAGGAGATGGAGAGACTTTTGAGAATTGCAGAGCCATTATATATATAATATCAGTGGACTCACTATACAAAAGCTCCCCCTAAAAAAGGATTTACAAGTCAGAATTGTTACGCAAGGGTATGCCCGCAGCAAACACACTGCGACCTACATTTCACCAGAAGCAAGTAAATGAAGGTTACAATGACAAACTTAATTTGATGGTTGTTAAAATCCATCCAAACTCGTCAACAGTTTTGTTGCTCACAACTTTTATTTGCCGTTTATTTTGTGTTGCCACACCGTTTTATGACATCAAAATTCTTCAAAAGAGCACTTTGAGCAGGTATGAGCATGTGTGTGAAAGGGAATGAGATAGAGAGAGAAATAGAGAACGAGACAGAGAGAGAGAGAGAATGTGACAGAGAGAGAGAAAGAGGTGTTTGAGTGTGTAATGTTTTATTTACTGTAGGCTCTCTGCAGGTCTCTCTCTCTTTCTCTTTCTCTTACACAGGGAAGACAGCCCCTAGAGACTGAGTTGCGCTTCCTACCTCAATTATGTTATCATGTTCGTGAAATTATATTTATCTTTTATCATTGATTCACTTTCTCAGCCCGTCTCTGTTCTCTTGGCTCCTGGCCTTTGATTTCTCTTCATCTCCCTCGCTGTCCTTCAATGCAACATTTTCTCTGTCCTGAAGGTCCCACTTGTCCCTCTTTGTGTTTATGTTGGCTGCCTGCTTTGTGGTCTAACCTAGCTGGACGTAAAACATTTGCCGTGCAGGGCCTGGCCAGGTCTGAGCACTTAAAGCCAGTCAAAGGGATTGAAGTATTTAGGAGTAAAAAGTAGGCTCTTGGCCCTAATGTAATGAAGGTTCAGTTATGTATTCTTGTGTGACGAGTAGCCTTGCCTTGTAGAGGAATCGTGTCAACTAAGAGCGTTAATGCCTAAGCTTCAGCTCAGTAGGCCAACAGTCTTGAGTCACACAGGAGCCCCAAGTCACACTAACAATGTATTTTCTACAGTACATTGTCCCAGCAGGAAAAAATCTGAAATACAAATTTTGTTATTCTTCATGTTGATGATACAGTAGTTATTCAGCAGAAAACTGACCAGAGATAATCGTATGAGTCACAAACGACTACTAACAGTTCATGTAAATACATTTTGCAATATTTATGATCAACCACAAGGCCCCACTGGGAGGATAAGGACCATTATGATGAAACATTGAATCTGCAGACATTCCTCCCTGCCGCTTGGTGTGGCTTTGTTTGCAGGAGCACTAAGCAGGGGAGGGCTTGTTAGTGCTTGGATGGTAGACCTCAGGAAACAGAATGCTGATGGAAAGGTGGATCCCTTCTCACTGGACCATATTAAATCACATTATATCATAACCACAGTACACTGCCTTGGTGGAGATGCAGTTTTTTTTAAATGAGATATAGTGAGACATCAACATTCAATGATCATTAGTTATAAAGGCCAACCTATGTTAGTCACTTTAGTGCTTTGGCCTTTTTCCTTATCATTAAATAAAAATAATAGTGTGGTGGTCAAATCAAACCAATTTTTATTGGTCACATACACATGATTAGCAGATGTTATTGTTTGTGCTTCTAGCAGTGGCTCGGGTGGTTGATGTTCTTGATGATCTTTTTAGCCTTCCTGTGACATCAGTGCTGTAGGTGTCCGGGAGGGAGGTTAGTTTGCCCCCGGTAATGCGTTGGGCAGACCGCACCACCCTCTGGAGAGCTTTGCGGTTGCGGGCGGTGCAGTTGCCATACCAGGCAGTGATACAGCCCGACATAATGCTTTCAATTGTACATCTGTAAAAATTTGTGAGGGTTTTAGGTGACAAGCCAAATTTCTTTAGCCTCCTGAGGTTGTAGAGGTGCTGTTGCGCCTTCTTCACCACACTGTCTGTGTGGGTGGTCCATTTCAGTTTGTTAGTGATGTGTATGCCAAGGAACTTGAAGCTTTCCACCTTCTCTACTGTGGCCCTGTCGATGAACCCTCTGCTGTTTCCTGAAGTCCACAATAATCTCCTTTGTTTTGTTGACGTTGAGTGAAAGGTTGTTTTCCAGGCACCACACTCCCAGTACTGTGTATGGTGAGCTCAGGGGCAATGGTACTATGTATGCAAATAAAATCTTCCAGTAGCTCATTTCATCCATGCCTCAGAGCACAGAGCCAAGTAACCAGCACTTGTTTCCCCCAGAGAGTCAAAGACTATTGTGACTTAATTACTGTGCTCTGTTGATGAGGCATTGTTTCCAGGGCAGGGATGTGAAAAGGCAGGCTGGATCAGAAACGGCGAGACAGTAGACACCAACAATGTTCCGTAGCCAGATAATTTAGAGCCTCCTCTCCTCTCAGCACCACCTTTGTGTCCCAAGGGTCGTTCCACCTCAAAAAGCACAAGAAAGAGGATTTCGACAACCATCATCTCATTTCGTTCTGAAATTGTTTCTGTTAGAAAAATAAGATTGTCATTTCTGCAACATTATTTTGTTGAAATATAATTTAATCTCAGAGAAGTTAAACTGATTGCACCCAAATTGCCCATTTCAATGTATACAATTCAAATAATATTCAACTAATACAGTACCTAACATCCAATTTTACCCAAACGTTTTCTATCAATGAGGAATCCAAATACATGAGGAATCCAAAGAATTGGTCAAAAGCCACACAAAGACCCCCCACACCCTCCTTACCCTGTAAGCAGTCTATGGACAAGGTATGACAGCAATCCATGCTTTGGTTTTGTTGTCCACTGTTTTCAATGGTAACTAGTCAATGGTACCTACAGTACCAGTCAAAAGTTTGGACATACCTACTCATTCAAGGGTTTTTCTTTATTTGTACTGTTTTCTACATTGTAGAATAATAGAGAAGACATCACAACTATACAATAACACATATGGAATCATGTAGTAACCAAAAAAGTGTTAAACAATTCAAAATAAATGTTATATTTGAGATTCTTCGAAGTAGCCACCCTTTGCCTTGATGACAGCTTTGCACACTCTTGGAATTCTCTCAACCAGCTTCATGAGGTAGTCACCTGGAATGCATTTCAATGAACAGGTGTGCCTAGTTTAAGTCAATTTGTGGAATTTATTTGCTTCTCAATGCATTTGAGCCAATCAGTTGTGTTATGACGAGGTTGTCACGTTCCTGACCTTATTTCCTTTATTTTGTCTTTGTTTAGTATGGTCAGGACGTGAGCTGGGTGGGCATTCTATGTTATGTGTTTCTATGTTGGGTTCTTTTCAATTAGCCTGATATGGTTCTCAATCAGGGGCAGGTGTTTTACGTTTCCTCTGATTGAGAACCATATTAAGGTAGGCTGTTCACACTGTTTGTTTGTGGGTGATTGTTGCTGTGTCTGTGTTTGTTGCACCACACGGTACTGTTTCGTTTCGTTTCGTTCGTTCTTTCCTGTTCGTGCGTTCATTGTTATATGTTCTCAAGTTCAGGTCTGTTTACGTCGTTTTGTTGTTTTGTCGTTTATCAAGTGTGCTTCGTGTTCGTCTTTCTTTAAATGAATCATTATGTCTTCATACCTCGCTGCATATTGGTCCGATCCTTGCTCCTCCTCGGACGAGGAGGAGAACGAACGTTACAGAGGTAGGGTTGGTATACAGAATATAGCCCTATTTGGTAAAAGACCAAGTCCATATTATGGCAAGACCAGCTCAAATAAGCAAAGAGAAATTACAGTCCATCATTACTTTAAGACATGAAAGTCAGTCAATGCAGAACATTTCAAGAACTTTTAAAGTTTCTTCAAGTGCAGTCGCAAAATCCATGAAGTTCTGGCTCTCATGAGGATAGCCACAGGAAAGGAAGACCCAAAGTTGCCTCTGCTGCACAGGATAAGTTCATTAGAGTTACCAGCCTCAGAAATTTGCAGCCCAAATAAATGCTCACAGAATTCAAGTAACAAACATCTCAACATCAACTGTTCAGAGACTGCGTGAATTAGGCCATCATATTCGAATTACTGCAAAGAAACAACTACTAAAGGACACCAATAATAAGAACAGTCTTGCTTGGGCCAAGAAACATGAGCAATGGACATTAGACCGTGGAAATCTGTCCTTTGGTCTGATGAGTCCAAATTTGCGATTTTATGTGTAACTCAATGATGTAACTTATAAATTATTTGGATATGAAGCGCAAAAATGCTAATATAGGTGCCATTGACTTGAACTGGATTTGTGCAGTAAATGGTAAAAAGTTAGCATTTGAAACAATGGCCAGGTTAACAAAACCAAAGCATAGGTTGCTGTCATACCTTGTCCATAAACTTCTTACAGGGTAAGGAAACCAATGTAATGTATTTGTTTTAAATCACTCAATAGCAGGAACAGCACCATATAGGTGGTGGTAATATCAGGTTGTTGGATGGGACAACTTCAATGACTAACTTCCCTGAACAGGGGAAAAAACATTCAGCAAATTCACTGAGAATACATTACATAGCATGAAGAAACAAAACTCTGTGCCACAGCGCCATACTACTTGTCAGACAGAGAACTGGTACTGTATAGTCATTGTTGCGGTGGGATTGTGGGGTGTGGGAGTCTGTGAGTGGCTTTTGACTATTTCTTTGGATTCCTCATGTCTTACTCATTGTTATTGCACATTTTATGAATCCTATACATTACAATTGTCAATTTGGTTGCAATCAATTAGCTTAATTTCTCAGAGATCTAATTATATTTCAACAAAATAACAAAAAAAATCATCTATGTTTCTTACCACAAAAATTATTTCAGAGTAATCTGAGATGGTGGGTGTCATTTTTTTCTGAAATGACATGGAACCATCACCAGGCTATGTATCTGTCTTCTAAGGAAACTGAGAATCTAGTGAAGTGGTGCAGTGAAGGAGAAAGAATTATGAGGAAGATAAGGAAAGATGGTGTTCAGGAAAATGATGTGGCGAGGCGAGAAGAGGAAAAAGAATCACCTCATGAAACATTTCACTGTCAGAGGGCCCTTAGATTTATCGATGGTGTTTTCTTCACCCTCTCTTTAGATAATTGGAAGTTTGCTGTTGTGTGTACCGAGCACAGAGGAAAGAAAACATATTTTGGCAGGGCTTTGACAGGTTAGACAATGGTGTAAAAAGAACAAATGCTGTCAAGAGAAGAAACAGAGTACTGGTGTGTGTCTGTTAGGTGAGGAAAAGTTCCCTCTAAAGGGAGACCAAACAAAATGTGTGCTTCTGGAAGCATCAGATTCGAACACTTGCTGAGGTTTTTCTGGCTGCTTCACGTCAATGGAAAATATTGCCCCTTGGATCATTGTGTCCACATTCAGGGTGTGGTAGCATAGCAGAAAAATCTCATTGATTTATTCACCCCCCCATCAGCACAGTTTAGCTGCCTTTGATTGGTTAGGGAATCAGGAGTATGAAGATTACTTATGAATATTTAAGACACTGGAGTCACACTTGGTCAGTAAATAACCAGACTGAGCGTGATCCAAGCTCTCCAGGTGGGGGGTCCACGTCTCAACCTCCCATCCCTGCCCATGAATATCAACTACCTCGGCTCCCAACATTAATTCCTGGACCCCCCCGCTGCTCTCCTTAATGGGAGAGTCCAGCATATGCTCCGGAGGTCATCAGTGGTGAGCGTGTTGGATCGAATAAAAGGAGAATTACAACCTTGTTTAATGGTCTGGTTTAAAATCACGCTGAGGATGGAGATAGCCGGGGCCTTCGTGAGATGTACTGCAGAAAGGTGCTGGCTGAGTGCAGATAACCTCTGGGAAGAAGACGTGAATGCTTTTAAGCCACCAAACAGAACCTGAAAATGCAGCTCTGAATTTTCCCATCCGGCTAACAGCCTCAGCATTTCCCCATTAGCATCTGCTCCTCCTTTCCAATTCTGTCTAATGCCATCCACTGTGTGACGAGAAAATCACTGTTTGATTAATACAGTGCCATGAACTGCCTAGCAATCTGCAGTTATCAAAGGCATCTCAGATATTGGTATAAATAATCAATTATTTCAGCTAATGACCTAACAAGATACCCTTTAGAGGAGGTCAAGTTTCCTCTTGGCAGGCGCCTTGTCCTCCCGTGGAGGGAACAAGCTATCTGCATTAGAGCACTGACATCTCACTGCCTGCCTGACAAGAACTGCTTCTCATCTGCATCTGCGCAGACACAGGTATGTACCTAGAGCTGCATGGGCTGTCGTCTGGAGCTGGAGGTGATGCCTCCTTACAGTCATGGAAAAGTTTGACATGTCATGTCACGAACATTCTAGAAGTATTAACCACAGCACATAGGTTGCATTGTTGTATAGTGAACGGAGGGGTTCCACGTGATTAGGATGTAGCTAAATTACTGACTGAAATGGTCAGACTGTCAAATTCCAAAGAAATGATGACTCTGAATCTCAGTCGTGATGAGGGCACAACAGAGCCTCTTCTTCCACAGCAGGATGAAGAGATTTGGCATTGGCCGTCAGATCCTCAAGAAAATCTACAGCTGCAGCATCAAAAGCGTCTTGACTGGCTGCATTATCGCCTGGTATGGCAACTGCACCTCCCTTGACTGCAAGGTTCTACAGAGGGTGGTGCGGATGGCCCAGTACATCACCAGGGCCGAGCTCCCTGCTATCCAGGACCTCTATATCAGGCGTGTCAGAGGAATGCCTGAAAAATTGCCAAAGACTTCAGCCACACAAGCCATGGACTGTTCTCTCTGCTACCGTCTGGCAAGCAGCACCAAAGCATTGGGTCACAGACCAACAGGCTCTGAGATACAGTGGCTTATATCCAGTGGTGTAAAATACTTATTTATAAATACTTTAAAGTACTACTTAAGTAGTTTTTTTGGTATCTGTACTTTTTGTGGGGCGGGGGGAATAATGTACTTTTTACTCTACATTTTCCCTGACACCCAAAAGTACTCATGAAAATGATCCAATTCACGCACTTATCAAGAGAACATCCATGGTCATTCCTACTGCCTCTGATCTGGTGGACTCGCTAAACACAATTTATTAATTTGTAAATTATGTCTGAGTGTTTGAGTGTGCCCCTGGCTAGCCGTAAAATATGTATATATATATATATATAAGGAATTTGAAATTATTTATACTTTTACTTTATATATATAGTATATATATAGTATATTTTAGCAATTCCATTTACTTTTGTTACTTAAGTATGCTTAAAACCAAGTACTTTAAAACTTTTACTCAAGTAGTATTTCACTTTTACTTGAGTCATTTTCTATTTAGGTATCTCTACTTTTACTCAAGCATCACGTATACTCCCTCTCCGGCCTCTAGGTCATCAGGCTGCTGATTATCCCGCACACCTGTCACCATCGTCTCGCGCACCTGCGCCTCATGACACTCACCTGGACTCCATCACCTCCTTGATTATCTTCCCTATATCTGTCACTCCCCTTGGATCTTTCCTCAGGTGTTATTGACTCTGTTTTCATGTCGGTGCAATGTTTGTGTTTCGTGTTCATGGTTTCTTTTATTTATTAAAACACTCAACTCTGAACTTGCTTCCCGACTCTTAGCGCACTCGTTACAGAATAACACCTCACCTAAGGGAAGCATCTGGGAGTGTTTTTGTTATAAAAAAATGGTGTTAGAGTAATGACGTCGGGTCTGGGAAATGCTACAGGCTCTCGGGCCTCAACCAGATCGCCAGGCTCCCCTGCCTCAACCCATCTGTCAGGTTCCCGCGCCCCAGCTGACTCAACAGGTTCCCGGCCCTCGGCTGGCATGGCAGGTTCTCACGCATCAGTAGGAGTGACCGTTCCGCTCCTGATCCCCGGGTTCGTCCCCTATGACGGCGTCCTGCGGCTGGAGCCGTGCGTCAGGAAGGGGGTACTGTCACGTATACTCCCTCTCCGGCCTCTAGGTAATCAGGCTATTGATTATCCCACACACCTGTCACCATCGTCTCATCACCTGACACTCACTTGGACTCCACCTCCTTGATTATCTTCCCTATCTGTCACTCCCCTTGGTTCTTTCCTCAGGTGTTATTGACTCTGTTTTCATGTCGGTGTGTTGTTTGTGTTTCGTGTTCATTGTTTATTTTATTTATTAAAACACTCACTCCCTGAACTTGCTTCCCCGATTCTCAGCGCACTTGTTCATCAAGTATGTCAATTTTTCCACTACTGCTACTGCTTCCATCCCCATCCATTTCATTAAGGTTAATACTTAATGAAAATGGCTACCCGGACTGCACTGACTCTATGCACCCTTACGGGACTTTATCCACACACTCATACACATTGTCACGTCTGCTCCCGCCTCTTCCTCCCTGGCGCTTGAGGCGACAGGCTGCCTTGCATCACGCACTCCTGCCATCTATTACGCACACCTGCCTTCCCTCGTCACGCGCATCAGAGATATTGGCTCACCTGGACTCATCATCACCTGTTTATTACATCCCCTATATCTGTCAGTTCCCTTGCTCTGTTCCCTGCTCCTGCATTACCTGTTTTTTTTGTCCGTATTACTCGTTGCTGACGCTGTTCCTGTCTAGTTCCATGTCCGTTCTATATGAAATGTTTGACTCCCTCTACTGCTTCGTCTCTCGAGCGTGTGTCATGCATGTGACACACACACACTGACATTCTCATACAACACACACACACACAACACACACACACACACACACACACACACACACACACACACACACAAACACACAATTACATATGCACACACACTTAACGCACACACAAATACACACACATATTGAGGCCACACACACACACTTTAATGACATGTAAACATACAATCATATAACACTGCTGCTACTTTGTTCTTTTTCTTCTGCTTCTCTATCCTGATTTTTTTTCATGGCTGTTAGTGATAACTATATACAATATGTATTTTTTATAATACAAGTGAAAATATTTCCCCAACAAGGAAATAAATAACGTACACTTTGCACTGTCTCTGCAGCTCAAATTAAGGTTTTGTTTTTCACTTGACTTATTTTGCCTACCCGGTGGGAGCTGTAAATATGCTTGCTTAACAAAATGATGTATTTTGAATAGATAATGATCTATACTCTAGAGCTAATAACATTCAGCATAAATTTAATATAGACGTATACAGCACGGTTATTTCTCAGTGTGTGAGTTGAGTTCCTTGTTTTTGGAGCATCTTGCTGCTACTGCTGATGTTAATTTAGTCTCGTTGGGGTGTATATGAAATATAACAGTAACACAGTGGAACTACTACTGTATAACTATACTTCAAAATATAGGTACAGTACAACACACAGAGAACATGTTCATATCCAACATAATATAGCATATTGTAGTGCTATTTTAAGTCTGCTTCATCTCTGACCATGTTGCTTCATAAATTAAATACATATTCACTGTAAGTAGGCGGGCATCTTAATTTGCATTCATCTTCCAAGTCATTATGGAATTACATATATATCTGTTACAGGTATTCATTAATAGGTCTAGAGTTTGAAACACTTTCAGCAGTACAATCAACAATGTCAATAATTTGCTAAGTCTCATCGTCACGCAATGTTAACTTCTCTGGGATATGTGGGACGGTAGCGTCCAACTTTGCCAAAAGCCAGAAAAATTGTAGCGCGCCAAATTCAAATATATTACTATAAAAATCAATCTTTCATGAAATCACACATGAAAAGGACCCAATTAGCCTACCATGTTGTTGAATCAGCCAACATGTTGATTTCAAAGGATTTACGGCGAAGCACACCAAACGATTATGTTAGCTCAGTACATAGCCACAGAAAAACACAGCATTTCCCAGCAAAAGATAGTCACAAAAAGCAGAAATAGAGATAAAATGAATCACTAATCTTTGATGATCTTCATCAGATGACACTCAAGGACATGTTACACAATACATGTATGTTTTGTTTCGATAATGTGCATATTTATATCCACAAATCTCGTTTTACATTGGCGCCATGTTCAGAAATGCCTCAAATATCCGGAGAAATTGCAGAGCCACGTCAAATACAGAAATACTCATCATAGAACTTTGATGAAGATACATATAATTAAAGATACACTTGTTCTTAATGCAACGCTGTGTCAGATTTCAAAAAAAATTTACGTAAAAAGACACCATGCAATAATCTGAGACGGCGCTCAAATAACAAATTTCTCCGCCATGTTGGAGTCAACAGAAATATGAAATTACATCATAAATATTCCCTTATCTTTGATCATTCTTCTTCATCGAATGCACTCCCAGGAATCCTAGATCCCAATTAAATTTTCGTTGTTTTGTTTCGATAATGTCATTACTTATGTTAAGTAGCTACTTTTGCTAGCATGTTTAGTGCACATGTCAAAGCTCACGCAAATGCAGGCAAATTCGGACATAAATTCAAAAAGTTATTATACAGGTCAAATAAACTGGTCAAACTAAGTAGAGAATCAATCTTCAGGATGTTGTTATCATATATATCCAATAATGTTCCAACCGGAGCATTCCTTCATGTCTGTAGAAGTTATGTAAGCAAGGCGATATCATGAGGAAAGCGCGTGACAGGAATGGCATTCTGCCAGACAATGACTGAGACACCTCCATCCGGCTCAACATCACACTAGAGGCTTCATTCCACGTTCTACAGACTGTTGACATCTAGTGGAAGGTGTAGGAAGTGAACAGATTCCATATCTTACAGGGAATTGAATCGGCGATGAGTTGAACATTGACCAGTCTCAGAATTCTCACTTCCTGTTTGGATTTATTCTCAGGTTTTTGCCTGCCATATGAGTTCTGTTATACTCACAGACATCATTCAAACAGTTTTAGAAACTTCAGAGTGTTTTCTATCCAATAATAATATGCATATATTAGCATCTGGGACAGAGTGGGAGGCAGTTCACTATGGGCACGCAATTCATCCAAAAGTGAAAATGTTGCCCCCTATCATAAAGAGGTTAAGGAAAGTTAACCAAAAGTAATTTCACTTCAGAAGCGGAAGGAAAATCTTGTGATACAGTTGTCACTTAAAGCAATAGCATAACATTTCTGTCAGCAGAGCTGCTTGACAAGCATTTTGAGGAGGGGGATGGCGTAGCCTTGTTGGAATGCAGGGAGAGGTAGCTCGAGCAAAGGATGAAACATTGGCTAACACCCTCCCTCGTTGTCACGCCCTGACCATAGAGAGCCTTCAAACATTAATTTATTAGTATGAAGATGGCTGATGAATGTACGGATGCTAGAGACGGGAGAAATGTTGAAGTGAGTGAGAGAATGGCTTTAGGAACATAACAGTATTAAGATGAGATCAACCATTTGACTGGTCTTACTGTTTATTATTTTCTTTTCTTAAAGTATATTAGAAATAGAGCCTGCACACTCATAAGCTCCTCCACATACTTTTATACACAAACAAACAATGTTTTGATCCTTGCAGGATCTAAATGTTGTTTTTGTGTGAA
This sequence comes from Salvelinus sp. IW2-2015, assembly GCF_002910315.2. Lineage (NCBI taxonomy): Eukaryota > Metazoa > Chordata > Actinopteri > Salmoniformes > Salmonidae > Salvelinus > Salvelinus sp. IW2-2015. The sequence goes on along the minus strand of NC_036860.1, from coordinate 40,018,643 downwards.
TAAGGGTACGTGGTGGAGCTTTTGAGTGTGCGGGCTCTATTTAATTTGAACCAACTTTTTTCAGCCCTGCACCCCACTAAAAGATAAGCGTTTGATCACACTTGACCCTTTCATAATGTATTGATAGGGAAACAATAATTATTGTACTCTATCAGAGGAAGTGACTAATCATTTGGCATATTGATTGTGAAACAATGTTATCAAATAAATGCAGGGATATTGAACAAAGTCAGCCCTATTTATTAGTTTGTCTAAATATCAACAGATCCAGTGAATTTACAGAATGGACTGTACATATCAAAGCTGTAGCTCAGAATGTTGCCTGGATCTTATAAAAACCTATGTTATTCCTCATGGTGACGCAGAAAGACACTCCTGAAAGAGATAAACCAAAGAACTCAGCACCACTGCACCTGGCATTTATAAATTAGCATTTGTCCTATTATGTGACAAAAGTACATTTTCATTTGTGTGTTTTAAATCTAAATGTATTTTTCTGCACTCCTTTGTGCTATGACAAAGACACTTATGGAACCAAGAATTCCAATCCAACTATAGCTTGCTTGGTGGCAGTTTGGCTATCTGACACCTCCTGAATGTTGAATATTTCCTACAGTCAGTGGCAAGTCTAGGAAGCACCTGAATGCAAATTAGATATTTATTTCCCCTCCTACAAGATATCACCCAGTCTAAGAATGATTGGAAATGTATTCAACAAGGCCAACTACAGAACTAATGATGGAATAGGCTACAGTATAACAGTTAATGGTCCACAACCAAGAGAAAAAACAACAGTAGCCACAGGGGAGGAAGAAGAAGGCCAGGGAGGGCAGAGTAGAAACACAGCTTCCTTTGCAATGACTAGGTAGTCTCAGTTGCACTGTATGTTGATATATTAGCTGCCCCACATCCCCTGCATACCAATGAACGTCCCCTAGACAGGAGAGAGAGGCGGGTCAGGGGAGTTGGGGGAAGGAAGTAGAGTGGTATTAAGTGATGTCAGTCCATGACCAGCATTAGAGATAATCGTCTATGCTTGGATGAGAGTTTAACTTTGGGAGAAATAGCTTTTCTTTTTACCTGATTTTACACAGAACAATCTATATACAGGTATGTTGGTGTTTCAGGATCGGAGTCTCCCCCACAGGACGTTTGAGCTAACATGTGCTAATGTGATTAGCATGAGGTTGTAAGAAACAAGAACATTTCCCAGGACATAGACATATCTGATATGGGCAGAAAGCACCTGTTATGGCTGCAAGCCCGACGCCGGTACACCTATGACAACATCCAGCTCAAGTGCAGGGCGCGAAATTCAAAATCTATTTTTTTTTTATATTTAACTTTCACACATTAACAAGTYCAATACAGCATTTGAAAGATACACATCTTGTGAATCCAGCCAACATGTCCGATTTTTAAAATGTTTTACAGAGAAAACACCACATATATTTATGTTAGTTCACCACCAAATAAAAAAGAGGACAGACATTTTTCACAGCACAAGTAGGATGCAGGTAGCATGCACAAGCTAACCTAACTAAACTAGAACCAACCTAAATAACCTAGAAAAAACTCCTTCAGATGACAGTCCTATAACATGTTACACAATAAATCTATGTTTTGTTCAAAAAATGTGCATATTTTAGCTATAAATCAGTTTTACATTACTGCTACCATCATAGCCACCATCATAGCTACAGTCAGAAATCGCACGGGAGTAGCCAGAGAAAAACAGACACCAACGTCAACTAACTAATTACTCACTCATAAAACATTTCAGAAAAATATATGGTGGATAGCTAATGAAAGACAAAAGATCTTGTGAATACAGCCAATATTTCCGATTTTTGTATGTTTACAGCAAACACAAATATCGTATATTAGCTTACTACAATACAACACACAACCAGCATTGATTCTAGACAAAAACTAGCGATAGCACAGTCGACATAAGATATGAGAATCGCATCCCAAATTGGCCTTATCTTTTCTTCCATCAGAAATGTTGTACAAGGTCCTTCTTCAGAACCGTCTTTGTTTGGATCCGAACGAACATATCCCTTGAATTAGCAAGCACACTACGCGTGCCAACCTACTCTCCTTCTTGAACAAATCCTCCAAAGATCACGTCTAAAGTCCCGAATAAATTCAATTAATATAAACATATGAAAACCATACTTTAGGATGATATTGTGACATGTATCAAATAAAATCGAAGCCGGAGATCATATTCACCTATAACGACGGTTTTCCAGGAGGCGACTCCAGGTCCAACTTCGCGCCTTCCAAAAAAAAATTATGGCGCACTTCTCACTCCAAGAGGTTGTATTCAATCCCAGAACGAGATAATCAAGTCATTTCTGCTCTCACTTCCACATGACACCCAGGGGAAGGTGTATGACGTGTTTCTACAGTCCTAAGTGACATGCCCTTTTATAGACAAGCTCTTGAAGAGAGACATCGCTTTTGGAAATCTCACTTCCGGATAGGAAATGGTCTGTAAAAAGAGTTCTGTTTCACTTAGAGAAATAATTCAAAGGGTTTTAGAAACTAGAGAGTGTTTTCTATCCAATAGTAATAATAATATGCATATTGTACGAGCAAGAATTGAGTACGAGGCCGTTTGAAAATGGGCACCTCTTTCCAGTTATTCAATACACCCCCTGCAGCCATAACAAGTTAAATTCTCGTTAATCTAACTGCACTGTCCAATTTACAGTAGCTATTACAGTGAAAGAATACCATGCTGTTGTTTGAGGACAGTGCACAGTTATGAACTTGAAAATGTATTAATAAATCAATTAGGCACATTTGGGCAGACTTGATACAATATTTTGAACATAAATGCAATGGTCCATTGGATCAGTCTAGAACTTTGCACATACACTGCTGCCATCTAGTGGCCGAAATCGAAATTGGGCCTAAACTGGAATAATACATTGTGGCCTTTATTTTGCATTTCAAATATGATAAAAAATAAATAAAAAAATGCACGTTTTTTACTTTGTATTATCTTTTACCAGATCTAATGTGTTATATTCTCCTACATTCATTTCACATTTCCACAAACTTCAGTGTTTTCTTTCAAAAAGTATCAAGAATATTCATATCCTTGCTTCAGGTCCTGAGCTGAAGCAAGATTTCGGTATGTTATTTTAGGTGAAAATTTGAAAAAAAGGGTCCGGTCCTTAATTAAGAGGTTTTAAAGTAGTTTTTTGTTTCTGTACTTTACTTGACTATTTATATTTGAGAACTTTTACTACACTACATTACTAAAGAAAATAATGTACTTTTTACTCCATGCACTTGTTACATTTTGAATGCTTAACAGGACATGATTATTATTTATTTAGCTTTTTTAAATTTAACCTTTATTTAACTATGCAAGTCAGTTTAAGAACACATTCTTATTTACAATGACGGCCTTCTGGGGAGCAGTGGGTTAACTGCCTTGTTCAGGGGCAGAACGAAATATTTGTACTTTGTCAGCTCGGGGATTCAATCCAGCAACCTTTCAGTTATTGGCCCAACGCTCTAGGTTATTGGCCCAACACTAGGCTAAATGCCCCACCAAAAGTATATTAAGTATACTTCAGTATATTTTAGCAATTATATTTACTTTTTATACTTAAGTATATTTTAAACCAAATACTTTTAGACTTTTACTCAAGTAATATTTTATTGGGTGACTTTCACTTTTACTTGAGTCATTTTCTATTAAGGTATCTTTACTTTTACCCAAGTATGACAAATGTGTTCTTTTTCTACCACTGCTAATAATGTTCCTCCTTGTCAATCCTCTGAACAAACTTGAAGGGAATTATTAACAGAGTTCACTCAGAGAGGAGAACTTACTCAATTCATGTGTGAAAGGGGACTACTGCTGAATCACAGTTTTTTAAGTCTTTCTCCATTTAACAAAACTGCCTTTTGGCAGATCATTTTTTGTGTGAAGAGTGAGACCAGTCTGTCAGCTAAACATTTAACACGTCTGATGGCTCAAAAAACTGCTTGCCATAGACATTTGGTGGTTTGTACAGTTCTGTAACTCAAAAGCCACAGACTTTCATATTAATAATTGCGTGCAAAACTGCCCTGATGTGCATCAGCTACAATAATGAGACACTTCCTCCAAATGAAGCTGCAACACGTTGTTCAACCTCTGTTGTGAGATCTCATGCAGAGGGCCAAACCTTGGTGCTGGGGCTAATGTCCACAGATTTACAGTTGAAGTCGGAAGTTTACATACACCTTAGCCAAATACATTTAAACTCAGTTTTTCACAATTCCTGACATTTAATCCTAGTAAAAATTCCCTGTCTTAGGTCAGTTAGGATCACCACTTTATTTTAAGAATGTGAAATGTCAGAATAATAGTAGAAAGATTTATTTCAGCTTTTATTTCTTTCATCAATCAATTCAATCAATCAATTTTATTTTATATAGCCCTTCGTACATCAGCTAATATCTCGAAGTGCTGTACAGACACCCAGCCTAAAACCCCAAACAGCTAGTAATGCAGGTGTAGAAGCATGGTGGCTAGGAAAAACTCCCTAGAAAGGCCAAAACCTAGGAAGAAACCTAGAGAGGAACCAGGCTATGAGGGGTGGCCAGTCCTCTTCTGGCTGTGCCGGGTGGAGATTATAACAGAACTATGCCAAGATGTTCAAAAATGTTCATAAATGACAAGCATGGTCAAATAATAATCATTAATAATTTTCATTATTTTCAACAATTTTCATAATTTTCATCACATTCCCAGTGGGTCAGAAGTTTACATACACTCAATTAGTATTTGGTAGCATTGCCTTTAAATTGTTAAACTTGGGTCAAACGTTTTGGGTGGACTTCCACAAGCTTCCCATAATAAGTTGGGTGAATTTTGGCCCATTCCTCCTGACAGAGCTGGTGTAACTGAGTCAGGTTTGTAGGCCTCCTTGCTCGCATACGCTTTTTCAGCTCTTCTAATCAAATGTTCTGTAGGATTGAAGTCAGGGCTTTGTGATGGCCACTCCAAAATCTTGACTTTGTTGTCCTTAAGCCATTTTGCCACAACTTTGGAAGTATGCTTGGGGTCATTGTACATTTGGAAGACCCATTTGCAACCAAGCTTTAACTTCCTGACTGATGTCTTGAGATGTTGTTTCAATATATCCACATAATTTTCCTACCTCATGATGCCATCTATTTTGTGAAGTGCACCAGTCCCTCCTGCAGCAAAACACCCCCACAACATGATGCTGCCACCCCCGTGCTTCACAGTTGGGATGGTGTTCTTCGGCTTGCAAGCCTCCCCCTTTTTCCTCCAAACATAACGATGGTCATTATGGCCAAACAGTTCTATTTTTGTTTCATTAGATCAGAGGACATTTCTCCAAAAAGTACAATCTTTGTCCCCATGTGCAGTTGAAAACCATAGTCTGGCTTTTTTATGGCGGTTTTGGAGCAGTAGCTTCTTCCTTGCTGAGCGGCCTTTGAGGTTATGTCGATATAGGACTCGTTTTACTGTGTATATAGATACCTTTGTACCTGCCATATGAGTTCTGTTATACTCACAGACATAATTCAAACAGTTTTAGAAACTTCAGAGTGTTTTATATCCAATACTAATAATACACTAATAATATGCAAATATTAGCAACTATGACTGAAGAGCACGCCGTTTACTCTGGGCACCTCTGTGCACCTTTCATCCAAGCTACTCAATACTGCCCCTGCAGCCATAAGAAGTTAACAAGAAATTTGTGGAGTGGTTTAAAAACGAGTTTTAATGACTCCAACCTAAGTGTATGTAAACTTCCAACTTCAACTGTACATTTTAGCAGATGCTCTTATCCAGAGTGACTTACAGTAGCAATTGGGGTTAATTGATAAAGGGCACATTAACAGATTTTTCACCTAGTTGTCTCAGGGATTCAAAACAGTGACCTTGCAGTTACTGGCCCAATGTGCTTAACCTCTAAATTACCTGCTGCCCCACAGATTACCGGAGAGCGACCAGACAAGCTGACCCACTGACCCTTCACGTACCCAGAACTCTATTAGCTGTAACCGTGGCAAACAACATTCTACCCGCTGGACCACAACAAAAGCTTGCCACGAGCACTTGTCTAGTGGATGAAAGTGGAGGCTGGCAATGAGCGTTGTGGTAGTCGAAGGAGGTACTGTGACCAGGCCATGCCCCCTCGCTCCGGGCAGAGGCCACAGAGAGCATCAGTGACTGAGTGCCAACCCGGCAACACCTTAGCTCTTTATCAATCAGCCATGGCATCTATTCCAGCCTCCGCCACCTGTCCCACTCTGTCAGTGTCAGCGCACATTTCGCCTGCTGGATTTAGCTTACTGGCTCACAGAAGGGTTCCTTCAAGGATCATTATGTTCTGGAATAGTATGCTGTTTTCAGAAGCATTACGAGGGGCTTGGGATATTTTAGTTTTGGCCCCGTCAATACTTATCTCTGTGTTTATTTAATTTTATCTTGTCACCTGGGATCATGCACGAGCATTAGACCCAGTTGGAAGCAGTGATTGCAGACTTGGCTTACATTGAGGCAATCTTTATTACCCTCATTTTTCAACCTGTGTTCCTTCATTTGTGAACTAGAACCTCAATAGACCTAGGCCCAATAGACTTTTCAAATTATGATTTATTTAAATTCCAAAATGTATTTGTGTAAAATGCATTATTTTCAACTGTTTTACATTTTTGAATAGTACTTCAACTTAAACACCACCTGTCTCATACATATTTTCTGGTAGTTTACCGCATGTTTGCTATTTGACCACTTCTTCGTCAAAACATTCATGATCCCAGGTGACAAGCTATAATTAAATAAATATGGATCATTTCGGTGTATTCACTGTCTGGGGTATTTAGTAAATGCCTTCATACAGCTGTAATACATGAATTCCTCGTGTTTGTTGACAATCTCTTCAAGTATGATGAGTTGTACTGTAGCATTGTTGACAAATGAAAGTGATTTTCTGAATGATTTCAAACGGCAATTTTGTGTAACGAAGGCCTGCTTTGTACACTCTTCTCATTTGAATGGATAGGTTGTAGGATCACTCCTTTTTAACAAAGGACAATGAGTCTGGAGATGAAAGGAGCTCATAGCTATCTGCCTGTTCCCTTTCGGCTGTTGATGTGACTGATATCTAACATAATTTCTTAGCATCAAAATATATCATCAGTGGCAGGAGGCTGGAGCCCTTTCATCACAAGACAGACAAGACAGGGATGTCAAAGCTCTGTCTCTATCTCATGTTGTACTACATCAAACACAGCCTCTTGACCACAATGCTTATTGATGGCAAATTAACTGCACATACAGTCACAGTATGTCATGTAGTTGTGCACATTGTCAGCTCATCTTGAATATCTTATGGAGATTTTTATCAAATTATCTGGTTTATTTATTTAGCTTTTGATGTTCAATTTCACATGTTAATCATGGACTGCTCGCGGTGTTTGACAATATTTTTGTGAAATCAAAGTAAGCAGACTTGTTGTAACAGAGTCGCATACTGCTAAATAGACTTTTTTTGCATTGTCTAGTCCATTTCTCACTGGAGAGAGCACTCACCAAATTTATGAATATATGCAGCTAGAAAAAAACAGGATTTGCAATTTATTTAAAATGCTTGGCAGAAAAGTCATTTAATAATAGGTTATGTCTAATACAGTGCAGGACATAGATAAGGGAGCCATATCTGGCGGTGCTGCCCTTACAAATGCTAAATAATGTCATTTTTTGCTAGGGGGAATTATCTTATAGCCTGCTTTGAATAAACAGTGAGGTGATAAGGAAATTCCTTTTTGACTGCGGTCTCCCATGGTTACCAGTCTACAGAGGGCCTTCCATCTCATGCAGGCTCTACTTTCAGAAAAAACAGTCAAGACTGTTCACGCCACAACCCACTAGGGAGCCTCATCCCTTTAGCACCCCAATTAAATGTATGATGATAACTTTGGTATAGGAGGGAAAGGGGATACATGTGGTTCTTTGAGAATTCATGTATAGTTGAAGTCGGAAGTCTACATACACTTCGGTTGGAGTCATTGAAACTTGTTTTTCAACACTCCACAAATTTCTTGTTAACAAACTATAGTTTTGGCAAGTCGGTTAGGACATCTACGTTCTCACAATTCCAGTGGGTCAGAAGTTTTACATACATTAAGTTGAATGTGCCTTTAAACAGCTAACAGCTGATAGGCTAATTGACATAACTTGAGTCAATTGGAGGTGGACCTGTGGATGTACTTCAAGGCCTACCTTCAAACTCAGTGCCTCTTTGCTTGACATCATGGGAAAATCTGAAGAAATCAGTCAAGACTTCAGAAAATAAATTGTAGACTGGTTCATCCTTGGGAGCAATTTCCAAACACCTGAAGGTACCACGTTCATCTGTGCAAACAATAGTACTCAAGTATAAACACCATGGGACCACGCAGCCATCATACCGCTCAGAAATTAAACGCGTTCTGTCTCCTAGAGATGAACGTACTTTGGTGCGAAAAGTGCAAATCAATCCCAGAACAACAGCAAAGGACCTTGTGAAAATGCTGGAGGAAACAGGTACAAAAATATCTATATCCACAGTAAAACGAGTCCTATATCGACATAACCTGAAAGGCCGCTCAGCAAGGAAGAAGCCACTGCTCCAAAACCGCCATAAAAAAGACAGACTACGTTTTGCAACTGCACATGGGGACAAAGATCGTACTTTTTGGAGAAATGTCCTCTGGTTTGATGAAACAAAAATAGAACTGTTTGGCCAAAATGACCATCGTTATGTTTGTAGGAAAAAGGGGGAGGCTTGCAAGCCTTGAAGCACAGGGATGGCAGCATCATGTTGTGGGGGTGCTTTGCTGCAGGAGGGACTGGTGCATTTCACAAAATAGATGGTGTCATGAGGCTGGAAAATTATGTGGATATATAGAAGCAACATCTCAAGACATCAGTCAGGAAGTTAAAGCTTGGTCGCAAATAGGTCTTCCAAATGGACAATGACCCCAAGCATACTTCCAAAGTTGTGGCAAAATGGCTTAAGGACAACAAAGTCAAGGTATTGGAGTGGCCACCACAAAGCCCTGACCTCAATCCTAAAGAACATTTGTGGGAGGAACTGAAAACGCGTGTGCGAGCAAGGAGGCCTACAAACCTGACTCAGTTACACCAGCTCTCTCTGGAGGAATGGGCCAAAATTCACCCAACTTATTGTGGGAAACTTGTGGAAGGCTACCCGACATGTTTGACCCAAATTACTACAATTTAAAGGCAATGCTACCAAATACTAATTGAGTGTATGTAAACTTCTGACCCACTGGGAATGTGATGAAAGAAATAAAAGCTGAAATAAATCATTCTCTCTACTATTATTCTGACATTTCACATTCTTAAAATAAAGTGGAGATCCTAACTGACCTAAGACAGGGAATTTGTATTAGAATTAAATGTCCGAAATGTTTTAAAACTGAGTTTAAATGTATTTGGCTAAGGTGTATGGTAACTTCCGACTTCAACTGTATATTCGAACTTTAAGTTTCACTCAGCAGGTTTGGGACTCAGTTCAATGAATACATTTCCATGACATGTCAATATTGATAGGATGGTACCATCCACAATCTATTTGATAATATATTATTAATGATTACACATAAGGAAGTGTCCACTATACAGCTTGGGTTTATTCTGTATTCAACTCCATGTGACTCTGATGATGTCCTAATATGGACCACATAGAGCTGCCACAATAATTTCTAGACTTCAATAGGGATACTCTGTCCATATACAGTATACAGCTGCACCATTGAGACCATCTTGACTGGCTGCATCACTGCTTGGTATGGCAACTGCACCGCCCTCGATCACATGGCGGTACAGAGGGTGGTGAGGACAGTCCAGTACATCACTGGGTCCGAGCTCCCTGCCATCGAGGACCTCTATATCAGGTGGTGCAATAGGAAGGCCCAGGAAATTGTTGAAGACTCCAGCCACACAAGCCATAGAATGTTATCTCTGTTCCGGAGCATCACGTGTGACACCAACAGGCTTCTGAACAGCTTCCATCCCCAAGCCATAAGACTGCTAAATATCTACACAGACTATCTGTCTCACTCTACTTATTGACACTCCATTCATATATCCTGATGTCTAGTCACCTCACCATTTTTGTAATTTAGCCGATGCTCTTATCCAGAGCAATTTACAGGAGCAATTAGGATTATATGCCTTGCTCAAGGGCACATTCACAGATTTTTCACCTAGTCGGCTTGGGGACTCGGATAAGCGACCTTTCAATTACTAGCCAAACGCTTTTAACCATTAGGCTACCTTACAACTTTACATATCTAACCCTAACTCTCCAGTATCCCTGCACATAGTAAATATGGTCTGGGCACTGACCCTGGAACTGCCCCTGTATATATGAAACTGAAAGCACGAACCACTGCTTTTAACCAGGGCAAGGTGACCGGAAGCATGACCGAATACAAACAGTGTAGCTATTCTCTCCGCAAGGCAATCAAACAGGCTAAGTCCCAGTACAGAGACAAAATCGAGTCGCAATTCAACAGCTCAGACACAAGAGGTATGTGGCAGGGTCTACAGTCAATCACGGATTACAAAAAGAAAACCAGCCCCGTCGCGGACCAGGATG